>NC_091193.1:33301181-33601181 GCF_040958095.1 Procambarus clarkii
CTTTTTTCCAAGAGTTCACCTATACATCCCCCCCTGCACTCTCCTTTGGTCCAAGAGTTCACTAAACATCCCTCCCCCTCATGCACTCTCCCTGTGGTCCAGGAGTTCACCTAAACATCCCCCCCCATGCACTCTCTCCCCTGTGGTCCAGGAGTTCACCCTAAACATCCCCCCCCCCCATGCACTCTCGCTGTGGTCCAGGAGTTCACCTAAACATCCCCCCCCATGCACTCTCGCTGTGGTCCAGGAGTTCACCTAAACATCCCCCCCCCCCAATGCACTCTCGCTGTGGTCCAGGAGTTCACCTAAACATCCCCCCCCATGCACTCTCCCTGTGGTCCATAGAGCTTTTTTTTCCAAGAGTTCACCCTAAACATCCCCCCCCCCCATGCACTCTCCCTGTGGTCCATGAGTTCACCTAACATCCCCCCCCCATGCACTCTCCCTGTGGTCCAGGAGTTCACCTAAACATCCCCCCCCCCATGCACTCTCCCTCTGCTCCAAGAGCTTTTTTTCCAAGAGTTTCACCTAAACATCCCCCCCCCCATGCACTCTCCCTGTGGTCCAGGAGTTCACCTAAACATCCCCCCCCCCCCATGCACTCTCCCTGTGCTCCAAGAGCTTTTTTTTCCAAGAGTTCACCTATACAATCCCCCCCCCTGCACTCTCCCTTTGGTCCAAGAGTTCACCTAAACATCCCTCCCCCTCATGCACTCTCCCCTGTGGTCCAAGAGTTCACCTAAAACATCCCCCCCCATGTCACTCTCCCTGTGGTCCAAGAGTTCACCTAAACTATCCCCCCCTCATGCACTCTCCCTGTGGTCCAAGAGTTTTTTCCAAGAGTTCACCTAAACATCCCCCCCTCATGCACTCTCGCTGTGGTCCAGGAGTTCACCCTAAAGATCCCCCCCCCCCCATGCACTCTCGCTGTGGTCCAAGAGTTCACCTAAACATCCCCCCCTCATGCACTCTCCCTGTGGTACAAGAGTTTTTTCCAAGAGTTCACCTAAACATCCCCCCCCCCCATGCACTCCCGCTGTGGTCCAGGAGTTCACCTAAACATCCCCCCCATGCACTCTCGCTATGGTCCAGGAGTTCACCTAAACATCCCCCCCCCCATGCACTCTCCCTGTGTCCCAGGAGTTCACCTAAACATCCCCCCCCCATGCACTCTCGCTGTGGTCCAAGAGTTCACCTAAACATCCCCCCCCCCATGCACTCTCGCTGTGGTTCAAGAGTTCACCTAAACATCCCCCCCCGCAATGCACTCTCGCTGTGGTCCAGGAATTCACCTAAACATCCCCCCCCCCATGCACTCTCGCTGTGGTTCGAGAGTTCACCTAAACATCCCCCCCCATGCACTCTCGCTGTGGTTCGAGAGTTCACCTAAACATCCCCCCCATGCACTCTCGCTGTGGTTTCAAGAGTTCACCTAAACATCCCCCCCCCATGCACTCTCGCTGTGGTTCAAGAGTTCACCTAAACATCCCCCCCATGCACTCTCGCTGTGGTTCAAGAGTTCACCTAAACATCCCCCCCCCATGCACTCTCGCTGTGGTTCAAGAGTTCACCTAAACATCCCCCCCCCCGCAATGCACTCTCGCTGTGGTCAGGAGTTTACCTAAACATCCCCCCCCCATGCACTCTCGCTGTGGTTCAAGAGTTCACCTAAACATCCCCCCATGCACTCTCGCTGTGGTTCAAGAGTTCACCTAAACATCCCCCCCCCATGCACTCTCGCTGTGGTTCAAGAGTTCACCTAAACATCCCCCCCCCCATGCACTCTCGCTGTGGTTCAAGAGTTCACCTAAACATCCCCCCCCATGCACTCTCGCTGTGGTTCAAGAGTTCACCTAAACATCCCCCCCCCCCGCAATGCACTCTCGCTGTGGTCCAGGAGTTCACCTAAACATCCCCACCCCATGCACTCTCCCTGTGGTCCAGGAGTTCACCTAAACATTCCCCCCCCCCCATGCACTCTCGCTGTGGTCCAGGAGTTCACCTAAACATCCCCCCCCCATGCACTCTCGCTGTGGTCCAGGAGTTCACCTAAACATTCCCCCTCCCCATGCACTCTCCCTGTGGTCCAGGAGTTCACCTAAACATTCCCCCCCCCATGCACTCTCCCTGTGGTCCAGGAGTTCACCTAAACATTCCCCCCCCCATGCACTCTCCCTGTGGTCCAGGAGTTCACCTAAACATTCCCCCCCCCCCATGCACTCTCGCTGTGGTCCAAGAGTTCACCTAAAACATTTCTCTTCAAATGGACAAAGAAATCATATTAACGTGACGTATCATTGAGAAAATCAGTAGGAGTTATGAGGAGAATTCGAATCAATGTTCTTGGTACTTGGAAGCAACCACCTTAGACCACTACACCACGATATGGTACAAGCAATGCATTGTATGCGGGGCGTTCATAAAATCCTGGAAGGGAACCGGTTCGTGCCTCCAAGACCTCCCAAGGAATTTAGTACAGATACAGGTAAGTAGGCTCTAGTCATATCATGGCTTAATGGGTTAAGGCAGATGTCTGAGAATCAGCAGAACGCCGTTCAGATCCCTCCGCCCCAACACGACCTCACCTCACCTCACGTCACGAGAGCCGACATTGCCTTCTCTTGAGGTTATCTTGAGATGATTTCGGGGCTTTAGTGTCCCCTCGGCCCGGTCCTCGACCAGGCCTCCACCCCCAGGAAGCAGCCCGTGACAGCTGACTAACTCCCAGGTACCTATTTACTGCTAGGTAACAGGGGCATTCAGGGTGAAAGAAACTTTGCCCATTGTTTCTGCCTCGTGCGGGAATCGAACCCGCGCCACAGAATTACGAGTCCTGCGCGCTATCCACCAGGCTACCAGGCCCCAAACAACAACATTGCCTTCTTGTAATGTTGTGAGAAATTTACCAGTGTTATTTTGATTATTTATTTTAGTTCTTATTATTTATTTGTTTATTAAATTGATTAACTTTTAACTTACTAATAAATTATTTGTTTAAAAGAGTGGAGTGTATAGATGACATTCTGCCCCACTAATACACTCCTTCACAAGCTGGGAGCGTTAATCTCTTAGCTTCTACCCTTCACAAGCTGGGAGCGTTAATCTCTTATGTTCTACCCTTCACAAGCTGGGAGCGTTAATCTCTTATGTTCTACCCTTCACAAGCTGGGAGCGTTAATCTCTTAGGTTCTACCCTTCACAAGCTGGGAGCGTTAATCTCTTATGTTCTACCCTTCACAAGCTGGGAGGGTTAATCTCTTATGTTCTACCCTTCACAAGCTGGGAGCGTTAATCTCTTATGTTCTACCCTTCACAAGCTGGGAGCGTTAATCTCTTATGTTCTACCCTTCACAAGCTGGGAGCGTTAATCTCTTATGTTCTACCCTTCACAAGCTGGGGGCGTTAATCTCTTAGCTTCTACCCTTCACAAGCTGGGAGCGTTAATCTCTTATGTTCTACCCTTCACAAGCTGGGAGCGTTAATCTCTTATGTTCTACCCTTCACAAGCTTGGAGGGTTAATCTCTTATGTTCTACCCTTCACAAGCTGGGAGCGTTAATCTCTTATGTTCTACCCTTCACAAGCTGGGAGGGTTAATCTCTTATGTTCTACCCTTCACAAGCTGGGAGCGTTAATCTCTTATGTTCTACCCTTCACAAGCTGGGAGCGTTAATCTCTTATGTTCTACCCCTTCACAAGCTGGGAGCGTTAATCTCTTATGTTCTACCCTTCACAAGCTGGGAGCGTTAATCTCTTATGTTCTACCCTTCACAAGCTGGGAGCGTTAATCTCTTATGTTCTACCCTTCACAAGCTGGGAGCGTTAATCTCTTATGTTCTACCCTTCACAAGCTGGGAGCGTTAATCTCTTATGTTCTACACTTCACAAGCTGGGAGCGTTAATCTCTTATGTTCTACCCTTCACAAGCTGGGAGCGTTAATCTCTTATGTTCTACCATTCACAAGCTGGGAGCAGTTAATCTCTTATGTTCTACCCTTCACAAGCTGGGAGCGTTAATCTCTTATGTTCTACCCTTCACAAGCTGGGAGCGTTAATCTCTTATGTTCTACCCATCACAAGCTGGGAGGGTTAATCTCTTATGTTCTACCCTTCACAAGCTGGGAGCGTAATCTCTTATGTTCTACCTTCACAAGCTGGGAGGGTTAATCTCTTATGTTCTACCCTTCACAAGCTGGGAGCGTTAATCTCTTATGTTCTACCCTTCACAAGCTGGGAGGGTTAATCTCTTATGTTCTACCCTTCACAAGCTGGGAGGGTTAATCTCTTAGCTTCTACCCTCACAAGCTGGGAGCGTTAATCTCTTATGTTTCTACCCTTCACAAGCTGGGAGCGTTAATCTCTTATGTTCTACCCTTCACAAGCTGGGAGCGTTAATCTCTTATGTTCTACCCTTCACAAGCTGGGAGCGTTAATCTCTTATGTTCTACCCTTCACAAGCTGGGAGCGTTAATCTCTTATGTTCTACCCTTCACAAGCTGGGAGCGTTAATCTCTTATGTTCTACCCTTCACAAGCTGGGAGCGTTAATCTCTTATGTTCTACCCTTCACAAGCTGGGAGGGTTAATCTCTTATGTTCTACCCTTCACAAGCTGGGAGCGTTAATCTCTTATGTTCTACCCTTCACAAGCTGGGAGCGTTAATCTCTTATGTTCTACCCTTCACAAGCTGGGAGCGTTAATCTCTTATGTTCTACCCTTCACAAGCTGGGAGCGTTAATCTCTTATGTTCTACCCTTCACAAGCTGGGAGCGTTAATCTCTTATGTTCTACCCTTCACAAGCTGGGAGCGTTAATCTCTTATGTTCTACCCTTCACAAGCTGGGAGGGTTAATCTCTTATGTTCTACCCTTCACAAGCTGGGAGCGTTAATCTCTTATGTTCTACCCTTCACAAGCTGGGAGGGTTAATCTCTTATGTTCTACCCTTCACAAGCTGGGAGCGTTAATCTCTTATGTTCTACCCTTCACAAGCTGGGAGGGTTAATCTCTTATGTTCTACCCTTCACAAGCTGGGAGCGTTAATCTCTTATGTTCTACCCTTCACAAGCTGGGAGGGTTAATCTCTTAGCTTCTACCCTTCACAAGCTGGGAGCGTTAATCTCTTATGTTCTACCCTTCACAAGCTGGGAGCGTTAATCTCTTATGTTCTACCCTTCACAAGCTGGGAGCGTTAATCTCTTATGTTCTACCCTTCACAAGCTGGGAGCGTTAATCTCTTATGTTCTACCCTTCACAAGCTGGGAGCGTTAATCTCTTATGTTCTACCCTTCACAAGCTGGGAGCGTTAATCTCTTATGTTCTACCCTTCACAAGCTGGGAGCGTTAATCTCTTAGCTTCTACCCTTCACAAGCTGGGAGGGTTAATCTCTTAGCTTCTACCCTTCACAAGCTGGGAGCGTTAATCTCTTAGCTTCTACCCTTCACAAGCTGGGAGGGTTAATCTCTTATGTTAGACCCTTCACAAGCTGGGAGGGTTAATCTCTTATGTTCTACCCTTCACAAGCTGGGAGCGTTAATCTCTTATGTGCTACCCTTCACAAGCTGGGAGCGTTAATCTCTTAGCTTCTACCCTTCACAAGCTGGGAGGGTTAATCTCTTAGCTTCTACCCTTCACAAGCTGGGAGCGTTAATCTCTTAGCTTCTACCCTTCACAAGCTGGGAGGGTTAATCTCTTATGTTAGACCCTTCACAAGCTGGGAGGGTTAATCTCTTATGTTCTACCCTTCACAAGCTGGGAGCGTTAATCTCTTATGTTCTACCCTTCACAAGCTGTGAGCGTTAATCTCTTATGTTCTACCCTTCACAAGCTTGGAGGGTTAATCTCTTATGTTCTACCCTTCACAAGCTGGGAGCGTTAATCTCTTATGTTCTACCCTTCACAAGCTGGGAGCGTTAATCTCTTATGTTCTACCCTTCACAAGCTGGGAGCGTTAATCTCTTATGTTCTACCCTTCACAAGCTGGGAGCGTTAATCTCTTATGTTCTACCCTTCACAAGCTGGGAGCGTTAATCTCTTATGTTCTACCCTTCACAAGCTGGGAGCGTTAATCTCTTATGTTCTACCCTTCACAAGCTGGGAGCGTTAATCTCTTATGTTCTACCCTTCACAAGCTGGGAGCGTTAATCTCTTATGTTCTACCCTTCACAAGCTGGGAGCGTTAATCTCTTATGTTCTACCCTTCACAAGCTGGGAGGGTTAATCTCTTATGTTCTACCCTTCACAAGCTGGGAGCGTTAATCTCTTATGTTCTACCCTTCACAAGCTGGGAGCGTTAATCTCTTATGTTCTACCCTTCACAAGCTGGGAGGCGTTAATCTCTTATGCTTCTACCCTTCACAAGCTGGGAGCGTTAATCTCTTATGTTCTACCCTTCACAAGCTGGGAGGGTTAATCTCTTATGTTCTACCCTTCACAAGCTGGAGAGCGTTAATCTCTTATGTTCTACCCTTCACAAGCTGGGAGCGTAATCTCTTATGTTCTACCCTTCACAAGCTGGGAGCGTTAATCTCTTATGTTCTACCCTTCACAAGCTGGGAGCGTTAATCTCTTATGTTCTACCCTTCACAAGCTGGGAGCGTTAATCTCTTATGTTCTACCCTTCACAAGCTGGGAGGGTTAATCTCTTATGTTCTACCCTTCACAAGCTTGGAGGGTTAATCTCTTATGTTTCTACCCCCTTCACAAGCTTGGAGGGTTAATCTCTTAGGTTCTACCCTTCACAAGCTGGGAGCGTTAATCTCTTATGTTCTACCCCTTCACATAGCTGGGAGGGTTAATCTCTTATGTTCTACCCCTTCACAAGCTGGGAGCGTTAATCTCTTATGTTCTACCCTTCACAAGCTGGGAGCGTTAATCTCTTATGTTCTACCCTTCACAAGCTGGGAGCGTTAATCTCTTATGTTCTACCCTTCACAAGCTGGGAGGGTTAATCTCTTATGTTCTACCCTTCACAAGCTTGGAGGGTTAATCTCTTATGTTCTACCCTTCACAAGCTTGGAGGGTTAATCTCTTATGTTCTACCCTTCACAAGCTGGGAGCGTTAATCTCATATGTTCTACCCTTCACAAGCTGGGAGCGTTAATCTCTTATGTTCTACCCTTCACAAGCTGGGAGCGTTAATCTCTTATGTTCTACCCTTCACAAGCTGGGAGCGTTAATCTCTTATGTTCTACCCTTCACAAGCTGGGAGCGTTAATCTCTTATGTTCTACCCTTCACAAGCTGGGAGCGTTAATCTCTTATGTTCTACCCTTCACAAGCTGGGAGCGTTAATCTCTTATGTTCTACCCTTCACAAGCTGGGAGCGTTAATCTCTTATGTTCTACCCTTCACAAGCTGGGAGCGTTAATCTCTTATGTTCTACCCTTCACAAGCTGGGAGCGTTAATCTCTTATGTTCTACCCTTCACAAGCTGGGAGCGTTAATCTCTTATGTTCTACCCTTCACAAGCTGGGAGCGTTAATCTCTTATGTTCTACCCTTCACAAGCTGGGAGCGTTAATCTCTTATGTTCTACCCTTCACAAGCTGGGAGCGTTAATCTCTTATGTTCTACCCTTCACAAGCTGGGAGCGTTAATCTCTTATGTTCTACCCTTCACAAGCTGGGAGGGTTAATCTCTTATGTTCTACCCTTCACAAGCTGGGAGCGTTAATCTCTTATGTTCTACCCTTCACAAGCTGGGAGCGTTAATCTCTTATGTTCTACCCTTCACAAGCTGGGAGCGTTAATCTCTTATGTTCTACCCTTCACAAGCTGGGGGCGTTAATCTCTTAGCTTCTACCCTTCACAAGCTGGGAGCGTTAATCTCTTATGTTCTACCCTTCACAAGCTGGGAGCGTTAATCTCTTATGTTCTACCCTTCACAAGCTGGGAGCGTTAATCTCTTATGTTCTACCCTTCACAAGCTGGGAGCGTTAATCTCTTATGTTCTACCCTTCACAAGCTGGGAGCGTTAATCTCTTATGTTCTACCCTTCACAAGCTGGGAGCGTTAATCTCTTATGTTCTACCCTTCACAAGCTGGGAGCGTTACTCTTTATGTTCTACCCTTCACAAGCTGGGAGGTTAATCTCTTATGTTTCTACCCTTCACAAGCTTGGGAGGTTAATCTCTTATGTTCTACCCCTTCACAAGCTGGGAGCGTTAATCTCTTATGCTTCTACCCTTCACAAGCTGGGAGCGTTAATCTCTTATGTTCTACCCTTCACAAGCTGGGAGCGTTAATCTCTTATGTTCTACCCTTCACAAGCTGGGAGCGTTAATCTCTTATGTTCTACCCTTCACAAGCTGGGAGCGTTAATCTCTTATGTTCTACCCTTCACAAGCTGGGAGCGTTAATCTCTTATGTTCTACCCTTCACAAGCTGGGAGCGTTAATCTCTTATGTTCTACCCTTCACAAGCTGGGAGCGTTAATCTCTTATGTTCTACCCTTCACAAGCTGGGAGCGTTAATCTCTTATGTTCTACCCTTCACAAGCTGGGAGCGTTAATCTCTTATGTTCTACCCTTCACAAGCTGGGAGCGTTAATCTCTTATGTTCTACCCTTCACAAGCTGGGAGCGTTAATCTCTTATGTTCTACCCTTCACAAGCTGGGAGCGTTAATCTCTTATGTTCTACCCTTCACAAGCTGGGAGCGTTAATCTCTTATGTTCTACCCTTCACAAGCTGGGAGCGTTAATCTCTTATGTTCTACCCTTCACAAGCTGGGAGCGTTAATCTCTTATGTTCTACCCTTCACAAGCTGGGAGGCGTTAATCTCTTATGTTCTACCCTTCACAAGCTGGGAGCGTTAATCTCTTATGTTCTACCCTTCACAAGCTGGGAGCGTTAATCTCTTATGTTCTACCCTTCACAAGCTGGGAGCGTTAATCTCTTATGTTCTACCCTTCACAAGCTGGGAGCGTTAATCTCTTATGTTCTACCCTTCACAAGCTGGGAGCGTTAATCTCTTATGTTCTACCCTTCACAAGCTGGGAGCGTTAATCTCTTATGTTCTACCCTTCACAAGCTGGGAGCGTTAATCTCTTATGTTCTACCCTTCACAAGCTGGGAGGGTTAATCTCTTATGTTCTACCCTTCACAAGCTGGGAGCGTTAATCTCGTATGTTCTACCCTTCACAAGCTGGGAGCGTTAATCTCTTATGTTCTACCCTTCACAAGCTGGGAGCGTTAATCTCTTATGTTCCTACCCTTCACAAGCTGGGAGCGTTAATCTCTTATGTTCTACCCTTCACAAGCTGGGAGCGTTAATCTCTTATGTTCTACCCTTCACAAGCTGGGAGCGTTAATCTCTTATGTTCTACCCTTCACAAGCTGGGAGCGTTAATCTCTTATGTTCTACCCTTCACAAAGCTGGGAGCGTTAATCTCTTATGTTCTACCCTTCACAAGCTGGAGGCGTTAATCTCTTATGTTCTACCCTTCACAAGCTGGGAGCGTTAATCTCTTATGTTCTACCCTTCACAAGCTGGGAGCGTTAATCTCTTATGTTCTACCCTTCACAAGCTGGGAGCGTTAATCTCTTATGTTCTACCCTTCACAAGCTGGGAGGCGTTAATCTCTTATGTTCTACCCTTCACAAGCTGGGAGCGTTAATCTCTTATGTTCTACCCTTCACAAGCTGGAGGTTAATCTCTTATGTTCTACCCTTCACAAGCTGGGAGGGTTAATCTCTTATGTTCTACCCCTTCACAAGCTGGGAGGTTAATCTCTTATGTTTCTACCCTTCACAAGCTGGGAGCGTTAATCTCTTATGTTCTACCCTTCACAAGCTGGAGCGTTAATCTCTTATTGTTCTACCCTTCACAAGCTGGGAGCGTTAATCTCTTATGTTCTACCCTTCACAAGCTGGGAGCGTTAATCTCTTATGTTCTACCCTTCACAAGCTGGGAGCGTTAATCTCTTATGTTCTACCCTTCACAAGCTGGGAGCGTTAATCTCTTATGTTCTACCCTTCACAAGCTGGGAGCGTTAATCTCTTATGTTCTACCCTTCACAAGCTGGGAGCGTTAATCTCTTATGTTCTACCCTTCACAAGCTGGGAGCGTTAATCTCTTATGTTCTACCCTTCACAACGCTGGGAGCGTTAATCTCTTCTGTTCTACCCTTCACAAGCTGAGGAGCGTTAATCTCTTACTGTTCTACCCTTCACAAGCTGGGAAGCGTTAATCTCTTATGTTTCTACCCTTCACAAGCTGGGAGCCGTTAGATCCTTCTTTATGTTCTACCTCTTCAAAAGCTGGGAGCGTTAATCTCTTATGTTTCTTCACCCTTCAACAAGCTGGGAGCTTTAATCTCTTATGTTCTTAACCCTTCACAAGCTGGGAGGGTTAATCTCTTATGTTCTACCCTTCACAAGCTGGGAGCGTTAATCTCTTATGTTCTACCCTTCACCACAAGCTGGGAGCGTTAATCTCTTATGTTCTATCCATTCACAAGCTGGGAGCGTTAATCTCTTCTGTTCTACCCTTCACAAGTTGGGGCGTAAGTGCGAGCGTTAATCTCTTATGTTCTACCCTTCACCAAGCTGGGAGCAGTTTAATCTCTGTATGTTTCTACCCTTCACAAGCCTGGGAGGGTTAATCTCTTATGTTCTACCCTTCACCAAGCTGGGGTAGGCGTTAATCTCTTATGTTCTACCCTTCACAAGCTGGGAGCGTTAATCTCTTATGTTCTACCCTTCACAAGCTGGGAGCGTTAATCTCTTATGTTCTACCCTTCACAAGCTGGGAGCGTTAATCTCTTATGTTCTACCCTTCACAAGCTGGGAGCGTTAATCTCTTATGTTCTACCCTTCACAAGCTGGGAGCGTTAATCTCTTATGTTCTACCCTTCACAAGCTGGGAGCGTTAATCTCTTATGTTCTACCCTTCACAAGCTGGGAGCGTTAATCTCTTATGTTCTACCCTTCACAAGCTGGGAGCGTTAATCTCTTATGTTCTACCCTTCACAAGCTGGGAGCGTTAATCTCTTATGTTCTACCCTTCACAAGCTGGGAGCGTTAATCTCTTATGTTCTACCCTTCACAAGCTGGGAGCGTTAATCTCTTATGTTCTACCCTTCACAAGCTTGGAGGGTTAATCTCTTATGTTCTACCCTTCACAAGCTGGGAGCGTTAATCTCTTATGTTCTACCCTTCACAAGCTGGGAGGGTTAATCTCTTATGTTCTACCCTTCACAAGCTTGGAGGGTTAATCTCTTATGTTCTACCCTTCACAAGCTTGGAGGGTTAATCTCTTATGTTCTACCCTTCACAAGCTGGGAGCGTTAATCTCTTATGTTCTACCCTTCACAAGCTGGGAGGGTTAATCTCTTATGTTCTACCCTTCACAAGCTTGGAGGGTTAATCTCTTATGTTCTACCCTTCACAAGCTTGGAGGGTTAATCTCTTATGTTCTACCCTTCACAAGCTGGGAGCGTTAATCTCTTATGTTCTACCCTTCACAAGCTGGGAGCGTTAATCTCTTATGTTCTACCCTTCACAAGCTGGGAGCGTTAATCTCTTATGTTCTACCCTTCACAAGCTGGGAGCGGTTAATCTCTTATGTTCTACCCTTCACAAGCTGGGAGGGTTAATCTCTTATGTTCTACCCTTCACAAGCTGGGAGCGTTAATCTCTTATGTTCTACCCTTCACAAGCTGGGAGCGTTAATCTCTTATGTTCTACCCTTCACAAGCTGGGAGCGTTAATCTCTTATGTTCTACCCTTCACAAGCTTGGGAGGCGTTAATCTCTTATGTTCTACCCTTCACAAGCTGGGAGGGTTAATCTCTTATGTTCTACCCTTCACAAGCTGGGAGGGTTAATCTCTTATGTTCTACCCTTCACAAGCTTGGAGGGTTAATCTCTTATGTTCTACCCTTCACAAGCTGGGAGCGTTAATCTCTTATGTTCTACCCTTCACAAGCTGGGAGCGTTAATCTCTTATGTTCTACCCTTCACAAGCTGGGAGCGTTAATCTCTTATGTTCTACCCTTCACAAGCTGGGAGCGTTAATCTCTTATGTTCTACCCTTCACAAGCTGGGAGCGTTAATCTCTTATGTTCTACCCTTCACAAGCTGGGAGCGTTAATCTCTTATGTTCTACCCTTCACAAGCTGGGAGCGTTAATCTCTTATGTTCTACCCTTCACAAGCTGGGAGCGTTAATCTCTTATGTTCTACCCTTCACAAGCTGGGAGCGTTAATCTCTTATGTTCTACCCTTCACAAGCTGGGAGCGTTAATCTCTTATGTTCTACCCTTCACAAGCTGGGAGCGTTAATCTCATATGTTCTACCCTTCACAAGCTGGGAGCGTTAATCTCTTATGTTCTACCCTTCACAAGCTGGGAGCGTTAATCTCTTATGTTCTACCCTTCACAAGCTGGGAGCGTTAATCTCTTATGTTCTACCCTTCACAAGCTGGGAGCGTTAATCTCTTATGTTCTACCCTTCACAAGCTGGGAGCGTTAATCTCTTATGTTCTACCCTTCACAAGCTGGGAGCGTTAATCTCTTATGTTCTACCCTTCACAAGCTGGGAGCGTTAATCTCTTATGTTCTACCCTTCACAAGCTGGGAGGGTTAATCTCTTATGTTCTACCCTTCACAAGCTGGGAGCGTTAATCTCTTATGTTCTACCCTTCACAAGCTGGGAGCGTTAATCTCTTATGTTCTACCCTTCACAAGCTGGGAGCGTTAATCTCTTATGTTCTACCCTTCACAAGCTGGGAGCGTTAATCTCTTATGTTCTACCCTTCACAAGCTGGGAGCGTTAATCTCTTATGTTCTACCCTTCACAAGCTGGGAACGTTAATCTCTTATGTTCTACCCTTCACAAGCTGGGAGCGTTAATCTCTTATGTTCTACCCTTCACAAGCTGGGAGCGTTAATCTCTTATGTTCTACCCTTCACAAGCTGGGAGGGTTAATCTCTTATGTTCTACCCTTCACAAGCTGGGAGGGTTAATCTCTTATGTTCTACCCTTCACAAGCTGGGAGCGTTAATCTCTTATGTTCTACCCTTCACAAGCTGGGAGCGTTAATCTCTTATGTTCTACCCTTCACAAGCTGGGAGGGTTAATCTCTTATGTTCTACCCTTCACAAGCTGGGAGCGTTAATCTCTTATGTTCTACCCTTCACAAGCTGGGAGGGTTAATCTCTTATGTTCTACCCTTCACAAGCTGGGAGGGTTAATCTCTTATGTTCTACCCTTCACAAGCTGGGAGGGTTAATCTCTTATGTTCTACCCTTCACAAGCTGGGAGCGTTAATCTCTTATGTTCTACCCTTCACAAGCTGGGAGGGTTAATCTCTTATGTTCTACCCTTCACAAGCTGGGAGCGTTAATCTCTTATGTTCTACCCTTCACAAGCTGGGAGCGTTAATCTCTTATGTTCTACCCTTCACAAGCTGGGAGGGTTAATCTCTATGTTCTACCCTTCACAAGCTGGGAGGGTTAATCTCTATGTTCTACCCTTCACAAGCTGGGAGGGTTAATCTCTTATGTTCTACCCTTCACAAGCTGGGAGCGTTAATCTCTTATGTTCTACCCTTCACAAGCTGGGAGGGTTAATCTCTTATGTTCTACCCTTCACAAGCTGGGAGCGTTAATCTCTTATGTTCTACCGAATGAAAACTAATTGACAGGAATTTCTTACTGAGGATTATCGTACAGTTTAGCTGCCGTGGTCTCCTCACGGACCATGTGTGGTAATGACGTCCTTGGTCTCCTCACGGACCATGTGTCGTAATGACGTCCTTGGTCTCCTCACGGACCATGTGTGGTAATGACGTCCTTGGTCTCCTCACGGACCATGTGTGGTAATGACGTCCTTGGTCTCCTCACGGACCATGTGTGGTAATGACGTCCTTGGTCTCCTCACGGACCATGTGTGGTAATGACGTCCTTGGTCTCCTCACGGACCATGTGTGGTAATGACGTCCTTGGTCTCCTCACGGACCATGTGTGGTAATGACGTCATTGGTCTCCTCATGGACCATGTGTGGTAATGACGTCCTTGGTCTCCTCACGGACCATGTGTGGTAATGACGTCATTGGTCTCCTCATGGACCATGTGTGGTAATGACGTCCTTGGTCTCCTCACGGACCATGTGTGGTAATGACGTCCTTGGTCTCCTCACGGACCATGTGTGGTAATGACGTCCTTGGTCTCCTCACGGACCATGTGTGGTAATGACGTCCTTGGTCTCCTCACGGACCATGTGTGGTAATGACGTCCTTGGTCTCCTCACGGACCATGTGTGGTAATGACGTCCTTGGTCTCCTCACGGACCATGTGTGGTAATGACGTCCTTGGTCTCCTCACGGACCATGTGTGGTAATGACGTCCTTGGTCTCCTCACGGACCATGTGTGGTAATGACGTCCTTGGTCTCACGGACCATGTGTGGTAATGACGTCCTTGGTCTCACGGACCATGTGTGGTAATGACGTCCTTGGTCTCCTCACGGACCATGTGTGGTAATGACGTCCTTGGTCTCCTCATGGACCATGTGTGGTAATGACGTCCTTGGTCTCCTCACGGACCATGTGTGGTAATGACGTCATTGGTCTCCTCATGGACCATGTGTGGTAATGACGTCCTTGGTCTCCTCACGGACCATGTGTGGTAATGACGTCCTTGGTCTCCTCATGGACCATGTGTGGTAATGACGTCCTTGGTCTCCTCACGGACCATGTGTGGTAATGACGTCATTGGTCTCCTCACGGACCATGTGTGGTAATGACGTCATTGGTCTCCTCACGGACCATGTGTGGTAATGACGTCCTTGGTCTCCTCACGGACCATGTGTGGTAATGACGTCATTGGTCTCCTCACGGACCATGTGTGGTAATGACGTCCTTGGTCTCCTCACGGACCATGTGTGGTAATGACGTCCTTGGTCTCCTCACGGACCATGTGTGGTAATGACGTGCTTGGTCTCACGGACCATGTGTGGTAATGACGTCCTTGGTCTCCTCACGGACCATGTGTGGTAATGACGTCCTTGGTCTCCTCACGGACCATGTGTGGTAATGACGTCCTTGGTCTCCTCACGGACCATGTGTGGTAATGACGTCCTTGGTCTCCTCACGGACCATGTGTGGTAATGACGTCCTTGGTCTCCTCACGGACCATGTGTGGTAATGACGTCCTTGGTCTCCTCACGGACCATGTGTGGTAATGACGTGCTTGGTCTCCTCACGGACCATGTGTGGTAATGACGTCCTTGGTCTCCTCACCCCCCCCCCCCCTCCCCGCTCAGCTCGTTGTCGCCGTCTGGGGGCTTAGTGGGCGGCTGCTGGAGTGTGATGCTCCTTGGGACAGTCCTCTGTCCTTTTCTAGCCTTGTGCTCCTGCTGCCATCCTCTCCAATTCTGCTGGGCACCTTTTCCTTTTCCTTCTTTTTCGTTTTTCTCTCCCCTCTTCTCCTATCTGCTTGCCGTTTCCTGCCGACCTTTTGCTCGTTCTGGTTCTTCCCTTGGACTTCTTCTACTTTGACGCCCGGGTGCTTGAGGAGGCATACTCTTGCACCCGTAGAACTGCAGTACCCGACGTCGAGAGCGAGGGGAACCTTTTATTGTCAATCCCCACTTCGTCACTGAACCCGATCTCGACGGACTGTCGGTTTCTTAAGGTGGCGTTTGTGGGGCGTATACTCACGACGCACCCCTAGGAGGCCCCGACAAGATCGGCGATAGCTTCTTGTTGGGTGTCCTGCCTCTAATTGTGGCTCCATGGTGGGTGTGGGGGCACATTCGTGAGTGAATTCGTAATTTCGTCAAGATGATAACCCCTGTTTCGGCTGCTTCTGGCTTACCTTTTCAGGCTCGTGGGGTGGGCGACCAAGCCCCCGAGTCGGTCCGTATTGGAAGACCGGGCTCTGTAGCCTCCGCTGCATTGGGCCCCGACCTTGCTCCTCCTTTGGCCTCTCTGACTCCTTCCCCTGGCTCCCCTCCCTCCTCTGTGGTTGGGTCGAGCCCCAAGCCCCCAGTGGTGACTACCTCGTCCCCTGGCGCGGCTCCTTCTCTAGTTGTTACTACTGCGCCTTTTAACCCCTCTCTCTCTGGGGGTTCTCACCGCCGTTCTCGTCACGGCCGCCCTCGCTCGATTCCTTCCAGTTCTGCTACCTATCAAGCCTTGTTTGGTCCCGCTTCGTGGGCCAAATATTTTGATCTCCTCCCTCTTGATTCTGCGCCTCCTGACGATTTCTCCCTTCATCGACATCTCATTGATTCCGTGGATGCCTCCATTACTTTTAACCCCTCTCGTCTCGGTACGCGTGTCGTTGCTGCTCCTTCTCAGGATGCTGCTTCCCGCTTGGCTGCCTTATCCTGCCTTGGCGAGACCCCCGTTCGGGTCTCGAAGAACGTCCAGTTGAATGCCAGTGTTGGCGCTATTTTGCTCCCGCCCCATGTTGCGACCGGTGTTCGGGACCTACGCGACTGCCACGACGATATTCGACATATCCTCGCTGCCCCGGGCCATTCTATTCTCCAGGTGGACACGTTTACTCGTCCCCCTCGTGGTAGTCGCCGTCAACCCCTCCGGGTTGTGAACATTACCTTTGATGGTAGGACCCTTCCACCCTCTGTCATTCTTGCTGGTGCCAGGTGCTCTGTCCAGGAGTACATTCCTTCTCCTCGGCTCTGCAACAAGTGCTGGAGGTTTGGGCATGGTGCCCTCCGCTGCTCCGGGACTGTCTCTCTCTGTCCTTTGTGTGGTGGCGAAGGTCACTCTAAGTCGGAGTGCGCTTCTCCCCAGGCTCGTTGCCTCAACTGCGGTGAGGCCCATCCTACCTTCTCCCGTGCGTGTGTCCATTACAAGCTTGAGGCAGCCGTCCTCAACTTGAAGCACCGGGAGCGTTTATCTTTTCCTGAGGCGAGGCGCCAGGTTCGCCGGCTCCCGCCTTATGCTAATATCTCTTATGCTCGCGTGTTGCGCTCTTCCTCTCCTCGTCCTTCCCGCCTTCCTCAGACTCACAACCGTTTCCGGGCCTTGGACCCTGATGCGCCCACTGCCCCCTCCTCTGTCCCTTTGGGTTCTCTCCCGAAGGATCCTCCTCCTGGTCCTCTGTCTGGGGTTCCCCTTCCTTCTACCCGGTCTGTCGTGTCTTCTGTGTCTCCTTCCTCGTCCCCCTCCGATCCTCCTTCCCATCCTCTTCCTCCATCTATCGGCTCTCCCCGCCGCCTGTCGGTGCGGGCGGATGTCCATCGCTCTCCTAACGGCCGTCGTGTGTGCTCTCGTTAGGCTTCTCCTGTTGAGACACTGGAGTCCGTTGCCCGGTACGTAGTTGCTGGGACACCGGTCTCTTTAAGTCAGAAGCGTAAGCCTGGCTCCTCTCCTTCCTCCTCCCCGGCGGGTAAGAAGGCTTCGCTTTCTTCCTCAGCTCCTCCTTCTGGCTCTGTTGCTCCTTCCACTCCCGTTTCAGTGCTTGCGCCCCCTGTTCCTGCTATGGAGGTTTCTTTGGCCCCTGCTTCCCTTTCGGTTGCTGCTCTTGCTGGGGTGCGCTCCTCTCTTTCTACTCCCCCTCTTCCTGCTGCTGTCCTTGACTGCTCCTCTCCGTTGTCTCCTCCTCCTCCTCCTCCTCCTCCTCCTCCTCCTCCTCCTCCTCCGGACCCTGCCCGCCCACCTCTGATCTGTTCTCCCGTTTCCTTCCCTCCGTCTTTGCTCAGTTTACCCATGCCCCCTAACCCTGACTTTGCTGACCCTGATCCCGACCCTGATATTCTTTAACGTGCTCTGTTGGTCTTTCGCCTTTGTTTCTTCCTTGTTCTCTGTTTTTGTCCTTTCTCTTCTCGTCGTTGTCCATTCTTCAATGGAACGTTCGAGGTTATTACGCCAATTTCCTCGAACTCCAACTTCTGGTTTCGCGGTTTTCGCCCCTTTGTGTCTGTCTCCAGGAGCCGATGCTTGGTGCTCGTCCTGGTCGTTTTCGTGGCTATTCCTTTCTCTCCCCCCCCCCAGCCATTGCTGGGGCTTCTAATTCTTCTGCTCTCTTGATTCGGGCTGATGTTCCCTTTGTTCCTTTACTTTTTCCTTCGCCTCTCCATTGTTCTGCTGCTCGTATCTTTGTGGGGAAATGGTGCACAGTTTGTTCCATTTATCTCCCCCCGAGTGTCCCGCTCTCTCTTCCTGATTTGAAACACCTCCTAGACTCCTTGCCGGAGCCTGTGCTCCTGCTGGGTGACTTCAATTGTCGTCATTCTCTTTGGGGTGACGTTCTGACGAATACCCGGGGTCGCCTCCTTGAGCCGTTTCTCCTCTCTTCTTCCCTGTCTCTTCTGAATTCTGGTGAGCCCACTCATTTGGACTCTCGAACTCGCACCCTTTCTTGTCTTGATCTTTCTCTCTGCTCTTCTTCTCTTTACTTAGATTTCACATGGCAGGTTCTTGATGACCTCCATGGAAGTGATCATTTCCCCATCCTTGTTTCCTTTTTCTCTTTTCGCCCTTCCCTCTCTTTCCCTAGGTGGCAGTTTGCTAAGGCGGACTGGACCCTGTTTTCCCTCAGTGCTACTCTCTCTGACCTCTCCCTTCTGCCCCTCTCTCGCGCTCTCCTCGTTTTTCATGACACTGTCTTCGACGCTGCCCTCCGCTCTATTCCTCGCTCTTCCTCTCGGGGTCCACGGAAGTGCGTTCCCTGGTGGAATGCGGACTGTGCTCGGGCTGTCCGCTGTAAGCGTGCAGCCTGGAAGAAGCACCGCCGTAGGCAGACGACCGATTCTTTTCTTTTCTTTCGGAAAGCGAGTGCGGTGGCCCGTAGGGCCATCCGTACGGCTAAACGTGAATGTTGGGCATCTTATGTCTCGACAATTACGTCCGAAACCCCTCTGGCCCAGATCTGGAAGCGTATCCGCAAGATAGCGGGTAAGTTCGTTCCCGATGTTTCACCGGTCCTTCACCTCCATGATACTCTTGTGGCGGACCCGTTGCAGGTCGCTTCCGAACTGGGTTCCCACTTTTCTTCTGTTAGCTCTGGTCTTCATCTTCCCCAATCTTTCCTTCTTCGTAAACCTGTCCTTGAGTCTCGTCCTTTAGATTTCTGCACTCATCTTCAGCTTCCCTATAATGATCCCTTCTCTCTCTCTGAACTTCGTTCTGCCCTGGCCCTCTGCGGTTCTACGGCGGCGGGCTCCGATGGTATTCATTATGAGATGCTTCGCCATCTCCCTCCGAGCACGTCTCAGTATCTACTGAGTCTGTATAATCGGATCTGGGAGTCGTCGTCAGTCCCTGAGGACTGGCTCGATGCCGTTGTCCTCCCTGTTCGCAAACCAGGGTCTCTGGGTACTTCCCCTAAGGACTTTCGCCCTATTGCTCTCACAAGTTGTGTCTGCAAACTCTTTGAACGTATGGTTAACGTTCGTCTGATGTGGTTCCTGGAACACCATCACCTCCTCTCCCCTTCTCAATTTGGTTTCCGCAAATGCCGCAACACGACAGATGTCCTGGTGAACTTGGAGGTCTATATACGTACTGCTTTTGCTGCGAAGACCTCCGTTGTTGCCGTCCTTTTTGACCTAGAAAAGGCTTACGACACCACTTGGCGTTATCATATCCTATCTCAACTTCATTCTTTTGGCCTTCGTGGTCATCTCCCTCTCTTTCTCCGCAGCTTCCTCTCTCGTCGTTCCTTTCGGGTGCGCCTTGGTACCGCTCTCTCTCCCCCTTTTCAGCAATACGAAGGTGTGCCCCAGGGTAGTGTTCTGAGCACTACTCTTTTTCTGGTTGCCCTCAATGGTCTTCTTTCCTCTCTTCCTTCTGGTGTCTTCTCCGCTCTCTATGTCGATGATCTTACCCTTTGTTGTCAGGGTGATGATTCGCCTCTCCTTCAACGCCGGCTTCAACTTGCGATTGATGCCGTGTCGTCTTGGGCCACAGGTCATGGCTTCAAGTTCTCTACTTCTAAGACTTGTGCCATGACTTTTACGCGGAAACGGGTTGTTCTTCGTCCCTCTTTGTCACTTTATGGTCATCCCCTTGAATACAAAGATTCCGCGAAGCTTTTGGGGTTATTCCTTGACACTCGTTTGTCTTGGTCTCCCCATATCTCTTACCTCCGTGTTGAGTGCTCTAAGTCCCTTACCCTCCTTCGGGTCTTGTCCCATACTTCTTGGGGGGCAGATAGGCGCACTCTCCTTGCTTTACATTCCTCTCTCGTCCTGTCTAAGCTCGATTATGGTTGCCCTGCTTACTCGTCTGCTTCTCCTTCTACTCTTCGCCGTCTTGATGCTTTGCACCATACTGGGTTGCGCCTCAGTTCTGGTGCCTTTCGTTCGACTCCCGTCCTTAGCTTGTATGTTGACACTGGCTTCCTGTCTCTCCAGGACCGCCGTGATCGCTACTGTCTTCGCTATCTTGCGCGGTCCTTGCAACATCCTTCCTCTCGTCTCTGTCGTGCTTTAACTTTTACCCCTCCTGCGGTTCCTGTTCCTCTTCACCACCTCCCTCTTTCTGTCCGGTTATCTCGCCTGCAGGATTCTCTTTCCGTTCGTATTTCTGATGTTTCTCCTCGTGTTGTTCCTTCTTTGCCCCCGTGGAGGGTCCCTCTTCCGCGGTTTTGTACATCCTTGACTCGTATCACTAAAGCTTTTACCCCTCCTACAGTTCTAAAACGCCTTTTCCTCGAGCACTTTTCTTCTCACTCCCGCTCCGTTTCTGTCTTCACCGATGGGTCTAAGTCAGCGGACGGTGTTGGCTACTCTGTTGTTTTTCCTGATCGCACTTATATGTGTCGCTTGCCTCCGGAGACTAGCATCTTTACAGCGGAACTTTATGCTATTCTCTATGCTCTTCGTCTCCTGCTTTCTCGTTGTCAGTCTTCCTTTGTGGTTGTTGTTGACTCTCGTAGTGCCCTCATGGCTCTCGGGTGCTTTAATCCAGTTCATCCGGTAGTTGTCGAGATCCAGCATTGGCTGTTTCTCGTTCACAGTAAATTTAAGTCGGTTGAGTTTTGTTGGGTTCCCAGCCATATTGGCGTGTCTTTAAATGAGCGTGCGGATGCTGCCGCTAAGGAAGCTGTCCGCTCTTGTCCCATCTCTCGTAAAGGCATTCCGTATTCCGACTTTTACCCGGTTATCCATTCCTCAGTCCTTACCCGTTGGCAGGCTTCTTGGTTGTCTGTTACTGGTAACAAGCTACGTACTCTTAAATGTTGTGTTTCCTCGTGGCCGTCCTCCTTCCACCGTAACCGGCGGTGGGAAACAGCTCTAGCGAGGTTGCGTATTGGCCATACTCGCTTAACCCATGGTCACTTGATGGAGCGCCGCCCTGCTCCTTATTGTCCTAGTTGCATTGTCCCTCTTACGGTCGTGCATGTCCTTCTTGAATGTCCTGACTTCCAGGACGAGCGTGTGTCTTGCTTTCCGACCGCCCCTCGCGGTCACCTGTCCCTCGATAGAATTCTTGGTGACTCGGATACTTTTGATATCGTTCGCCTTATGCGTTTTTGTTCTCGTATTGGCATCCTTGGTGATATTTAGCGCCCTCTGATTATTTTGCGTATTTGATGGTGCTACATAGCCTTCCCGGTTTGGTGCCTTCTTTTGATAATTACTTACTTACTTACTTGGTCTCCTCACGGACCATGTGTGGTAATGACGTCCTTGGTCTCCTCACGGACCATGTGTGGTAATGACGTCCTTGGTCTCCTCACGGACCATGTGTGGTAATGACGTCATTGGTCTCCTCACGGACCATGTGTGGTAATGACGTCCTTGGTCTCCTCACGGACCATGTGTGGTAATGACGTCATTGGTCTCCTCACGGACCATGTGTGGTAATGACGTCCTTGGTCTCCTCACGGACCATGTGTGGTAATGACGTCCGTGGTCTCCTCACGGACCATGTGTGGTAATGACGTCATTGGTCTCCTCATGGACCATGTGTGGTAATGACGTCCTTGGTCTCCTCACGGACCATGTGTGGTAATGACGTCCTTGGTCTCCTCACGGACCATGTGTGGTAATGACGTCCTTGGTCTCCTCACGGACCATGTGTGGTAATGACGTCCTTGGTCTCCTCACGGACCATGTGGTAGTTGCAGGAGGTGCTGCTGCTTGAGCAACAGTAAACGTCTCCTTCCCCTGCTCCAGGGACGCCTCCCCAGATACATTCTCATTAATAACCTGTTAAAGCAACAGTAAAGACTGTTGCTTTAGAGTTAAATTAAGAAATAATATTTTGTGTGTGAGATAATAAGGCAACATGACAACATTAATTGCTCGTTTTATAAAGAAAATTTGTCGTGTATGCCATCCCTTCAAAGCTAACTAATATAATTTAATTTATGTGTTGACTAATACAACAACAACAGTGATTTATTACTGCTGGTTGTATTAAGGAATTTATGGGTGATGGAAGTTTTTGAGAGAGCTACTTTTCTCACAAACTGTAGCTCAATGAGAGGTCACTCATGACAGTCTACCGCGGGATGGGTCGGTAGTCGTCACCTGCTTCTCAGTCGTCACGAGGAGTGAGAGAGAGAGAGAGCAGTCTGCCCTCGTAATGTACAACCTTAGAATTGAGTCGGAAGAGAAGGACCAACCCACGAGTCAGAGCAGCGACGATCTCTCTTTGAGAAGCAGAGTTCTAGTTGGCTCACCTCATGGCTGATCCATGTCATAGTAAGTTAGAGAGACGATAGACAAGAGGTCATGAGAGGCTGACAGTGGCCAGTGTTACAGGGGGGTGCAGGGCTGGGGAAGAGGTTAGTCTGTTTGACTCACGTGGCTTACTAGAGTCACTTGGTCCCTAAGATGAGGACCATACCAATACTCACTGCCTCACGTCTCTGCTCCCACTCACCCGGGTGCCACTGATCGCCCTGGGAGCCCTTTAGTCAAACCACGGGTGAAACCGCTGCTAACGGTAGAAAGTTCACGGTTTCGAGGTCGCTACTCCACGGCGTTCTGGCAGCGTGTTACAGGCCCTCAGGTGTCGTGGAGACATCGCGTCTTCACCGTACTACTTCCCTGAGTTCAGGTTTTTCAAACTGGTTCAACCAGTGGTCACTGAGCCTGTCACTGTACACACTCGCTCCTTCAACGAGACATTTTCTCTTGGATCCAGAGACGGTGTCTTCCCTCCAGAATCTCAGTAGATGTGACCCAGTCACTGCAGCACTGCTTGTCATACCAAGGTGAACTCACGGGGTCAACTTGATCTCCTAAGTCACCGCTTTCCTCCCGTTGCCGACGAGTTCTTGGCCTTCTTTTCTCACTAAACTCGGCTTCTGGTACTCCTCAGGAGTATACTGGTCCTCTGCGACAATGGTAGACTGCGATGGCTGCTCAAAATCCACTGAGCGAGGCTCCCAGATCCTCCAATCTCCGGAGCTCACGGACGCACTTCCGTCGCATCCAAAGTTTGTCAAGCTCTTTGTAGGTACCTGATACAGTGGTCAGGTACCTACAATGATACAGTGGCCACGCACCAACAGTGACACAGTGGTCCAGCATATATAGTGGTACAGTAGTCAGGTACCTACAGGGATACAGTGGTACGACATATACAGTGATACAGTGCTCATGTACCTACAGGTAAACAGTGGTCAGGCACCTACACTGATACAGTTGTCAGGAACCTACAGTGATACAGAGGTCAGTCACCTACAGTGATACAGAGGTCAGGAAAATAGAAGCTGTGAGGTCACCTGGTACTGGTTGTATCAGGAGAGCTTCGAGACCTTAAACCGTTTATTCCTGTAAATGTATTTTTGGTTGAAAGCATTTCTGTTATGATGATAATGCATTGTTTACATTATTGTTTATTTTAATAAATTATATATTGCTAAGGGAGCCGGTCGGCCGAGCGGACAGCACGCGGGACTTGTGATCCTGTGGTCCTGGGTTCGATCCCAGGCGCCGGCGAGAAACAATGGGCAGAGTTTCTTTCACCCTATGCCCCTGTTACCTAGCAGTAAAATAGGTACCTGGGTGTTAGTCAGCTGTCACGGGTTGCTTCCTGGGGGTGGAGGCCTGGTCGAGGACCGGACCGCGGGGACACTAAAAGCCCCGAAATCATCTCAAGATAACCTCAAGATAGGGAGGGAGGGGGGTGTCCCTGTTTGGCCCGGGTCTCTCCCCACTTTTAGCCAATCTCCCCCATGTCTCATCTATCCTTCCCTATCCCTTTCTCTGCCCATCTCCTCCCATCACCAAAAAGCATCCTCCGTCTCTGGTGTTCCAAAGTGTTGAAGTGATTCTGTCTACAACTTTGTTATATTGTTCTACCTGTTATGTAATGATAGCTTATGTAGCCGTGTTCCTGTGTGATGTATACTGCAACTGTGTCGTGTTTTCACGCTCACGACATATTTTCATTTAAGCAGGAGCCCAGAATACTAATACCTCTGACCTGCCCTACAGGACGCCCGGAGCTACGCGCGAGAGAACAGCGCCAAGGTGCGCGACGTGGAGATGATCGCTGGCCTGCAGGTCTTCCCGGATATGCAAGATGAAGATCGCCTGCGACTGCAACTGAGAATCCATTCTAATATCTGGGGAGATGAGAGCTGGTGGAACAGACTCCGCACTGATGGCACTAATCTCAGCAAATGATACTTCAAGTTGGGCAGACGTGATGGGCAGGAAGCTCGCTCGGAAATTATCCACTTGCATTCAATACTGAAGCTATTTCTTACGCATTCAAGAAGCTCGTACTGTTTCAACATGTTGTGATATTAAACAATATTTTACCATTATATATATATTTGTGCGTTTGTGTGCTTACTCACCTAGTTGTGCTTGCGGGGGTTCAGCGTAGGCTCATTGGTCCCGCCTCTCAACTGTCAATCAACCAACCTGTGTACAGATTCCTGAGCATATTGTGCTCTGTCATATCTGTATTTGAAACTCAATATGGAGTTTACCTTCACCACATCACTGCCTAATGCATTCCTTTTGTTAACTACTCTGACACTAAAAAAGTTCTTTCTAATATCTCTGTGCCTCATTTGGGCATTCAGTTTCCACCTGCGTCCCCTAGTGCGTGTGCCCTCTGGTGTTAAATAGCCTGTCTTTATCTACCCTATAAATTCCTTTGAGAATCTTGTATGTGGTGATCGTGTTCTCTCTAACTCTTCCAGCGACGTGAGGTTTTATTCCCATAGTCTCGCCTTGTAGCTCACACCCTTCAGTTCGGATACTAGTCTGGTGGCAAACCTTTGAACCTTATCCAGTTCAGTCTAATGTTTGACAAGATATGGACTCCATGCTGAAGCTGCATACTCCAGGATTGGTCTGACATAAGTGGTATACAAGGTTCTGAATGATTCCTTACACAAGTTTCTAAATGCCGTTCTTATGTTAGCCAACCTGGCGTATGCCGCTGATGTTATCTTCTTGATATGGGCTTCAGATGACAAGTCTGGCCTGATATCAACCCCCATGTCTTTCTCTCTGACTCTCTTTCAATTTGAGAGATTTGACTTTCAATTTGTCTAGGTCTTCTTGAAGCTCATGCTATCCTCCTCTATCTTAATCCTTCTCATAATTTTGACTAGTCGGCAAACATTGAGAGGAATGAGTCTATACCCTTTGGGAGATCATTTACGTATATACAAATCAGGATACGTCCGAGTAAAGAACCCCGTGGGACTCCGCGTTTAACTTCATGCCAATCTGAGGTCTCACTCCTCACAGTAACTCTCTGTTTCCTATTGCTTAGGTACTCCCTTACCCACTGGAGCACCCTTCCAGTTACTCTTGCCTGTTTCTCCTATTTATGTGCCAGCCTTTTATGGGGTATTGTGTCAAAGGCTTTCCGACGGCCCAAGAAGATGCCGTCTGCCCAATCTTCTCTTTCGTGTTTAATCTTTGTCACCTGATCGTAGAATCCTATTACACTTATGACGCAAGATTTACCCTCCCTGAACCCATGTTGGTAGTGTGTCACGAAGTCCCATCTCTCATACACACATCTGTGTGTGTGTGTACTTAGCTATTTGTACTCACCTATTTGTGTTTGCTGGATCGAGCATTGACTCTTGGATCCCTCCTTTCTAGCCTCCAGCTGTTTATAGCAATGACTCCTGTCTTATTTTCCTATCATATCTAGTTTTAAAATTATGAATAGAGTTTGCTTCCACAACCTGCTCCTAACTTCATTTAATTTTTCCACTCCTCTCACGATAAAAGAAACCTTCCTGACATCTCTGTGACTCATCTGAGTTTCCAGCTTCCACCCATGACCCCTCGTTCTGTTAGTGTACAGTGAAAAAAAAATTCTATTTCCACTCGGCCAATCTCCCAGAGTATTTTATATGCCCCTTTCATATCTCCCCTCTTCCTTCTTTATTCTAGTGTCGTCAGGTTCTGTTTCTTTAGGCGCTCTTCATACCCCATCCCTCGTAACTCTGGGACGAGCCTAGCCGCAAACTTCTGAACCTTTTCCAGTTTCCTTATGTGTTTCTTCAGGTGGGGACTCCATGATGGCATAACATTCTCTATGACTGGCCTCATATAGGCAGTGTAACGCGCCCTAAATGCCTCCTTACTTAGGTTTCTGAATGATGTTCTGCAACTTTTGCCAGTGCAGAGTACACTGCTGTTGTTATCCTATTTATATGTGCCTCAGGAGTTAGATTAGGTGTTACATCCATTCCCAGGTCTCTTTCTCGAATCTTCACAGTTGCATTGTGTACTGTCCCTTTGGTCTCCTATCACCTAATCCCATTTCCATAATTTTGGAAATGGGATAACATACCTTAACCCATTTGCTTGTGTTCAAGTAGTAGCCACTTTCCTGACCGTCTCTGCAACTTGTTCAAGTCCTCTTGGAGGATTCTACAATCCTCATCTGTCACAACTTTTCTCATTAATTTTGCCTCATCCGCGAACATCGACATATAGGACTCTACTCCTGTAAACATGTCATTTACGTATATTAAAAATATAACTGGTCCCAGCACCAATCCTTGAGGTACTCCACTTGTTACTGCTCGCCAGTCTGACTTCTCGCCCCTTACCGTTACTTTCTGGCTCCTGCCTGTTAGGTAGTTCCTTACCCATGCTAGGGCCTTTCTGCTTACTCCTACTTGTCTCTCAAGTTTGAATAGCAGTCTCATGTGCAATACTGTATCAAAGGCTTTTTGTCAGTCCAGAAATATGCAGTCTGCCCATCCGTTCCTGTCCTGACTAATTCTTGTCATTTATCAAAGAATTCCAGAAGGTTTGTTAGGCATGATTTCCCTTCCCTGAACCCATGTTGATGTTTGTTTACAAAACTAATGCTCTCTAGCTGTACAACAAGTCTTAGCCTTACCCTTTCTTAAAAATTGGTACCACATTCATCCTCTTCCAGCAACTGGGTAACTCTCCCCGTTATAAGTGACTCATTAAAGATCCTTGCCAGAGGCACGCTGAGGGCCTGCACTGCCTCTTTTAGTATCCACGGTGATACATAGTCCGGTCCACCTCCTTTAGTTGCATTCAGTGTTGTCAGCTGTTTCATTACCTCCTCTGCTGTCACCTCTATATCTGATAGTCTTTCATCTAGGGTAATCTCTTCTAACAATGGGAGCTGCTCAGGCTCGGTTGTGAACACTCCATGGAAACTGGCATTCAGTGCCTCGCAGATTTCGTTGTCACTCTCCGTATATGCTCCCTTCTGTTTACCTTGATTTTGTCACTTGGTCGTTCACCGACATTTTCCGTCTTATATGGCTGTGTAGTATTTTAGGTTGATTTTTCGCTCTCATCGCAATATCGTTCTTAGAATTTGTTTTCGATACCCTTCTATTGGTAATGTAATCGTTCCAAGCTTTGTTGGATCTAATCCTCCTGTCCTCTGTTCTTTGTCTTCTGTGCTTCCTCGACTCCCTCTTGCTTCTCATTTTTGCTTCCTGACAATGTCTATTAAACCATGGGATATTATAACTTTTTTTCTCTTTACTGTTAGTATAAATCTCTCTTCAGCCTCCTGGTATTTCCAGGAGGAAATCTCCTCCTTTATCTTCTGGTATACTCTCCTGGTTATTCCCCTGGTATACTCTCCTGGTTATTCCCCTGGTATACTCTCCTGGTTATTCCCCTGGTATACTCTCCTGGTTATTCCCCTGGTATACTCTCCTGGTTATTCCCCTGGTATACTCTCCTGGTTATTCCCCTGGTATACTCTCCTGGTTATTCCCCTGGTATACTCTCCTGGTTATTCCCCTGGTATACTCTCCTGGTTATTCCCCTGGTATACTCTCCTGGTTATTCCCCTGGTATACTCTCCTGGTTATTCCCCTGGTATACTCTCCTGGTTATTCCCCTGGTATACTCTCCTGGTTATTCCCCTGGTATACTCTCCTGGTTATTCCCCTGGTATACTCTCCTGGTTATTCCCCTGGTATAACGACTAGGGCTATCATATTTTGGACTGTTTTTCCTCTAATTTCTTCCTCCCACTGCACTTCACCCAGGTATTCCCTTATCCCGCAGTAATCCCCTTTCTTGTAGTCAACTCTCCTTTCCCAGATCTCTTGTCTCGTGGTCACAATCTTAAGTTCCATCATGTAGTCAAAGACTAGGACATAATGGTCACTGGCTAATGGAATTATTTTATATTCCAAATTCTCGATGTCTTCTACGTTCTGGGTAAAAATCATGTCTAATAGGCTCGGTGTATTCCCCCTCCACTTTCCCTTGTGTCTTCCTTCACATGCTGTATTAGGAAATTCCTGTCTATAACGTCTACTACTTTTGCTCCCAACGTTTCCTCCCCACCACGGAAATTCCTAGATTTCCGGCTGATCTCTCCATGATTGAGTTCCCCCCATGACCAGAAGTTTCGCTCTCATTTTGTGTGTTGTTGGTGGTGCCTTCTGCAGCTCATCTATGCATGCCTTGTTGTTGTCATCATACTCATGCCCGGGCCTTCTACTGTGTGATGGGGGATTGTAGATTATCAAAATCACAATCTTATTCCCATCTGCTGTCAGAGTCTAATGAAAGCTTGTGCTTTCATTAGTACCTGGATTTTCCAGGTCTTCAAACTTTCATTTCCGCTTTATTAGGAGTGCCACTCCCCCTCCCTAGCTCTGTGTCCTATATTTTCTTATCACTTGGTACCTCACTGGAAAGATTGCATCCGAGATCATGTCATTTATTTTACTTTTCTGTGAGGGGAATGGTTCACCAGTTCACTTACAATGGTGCTCTTCTGCCTGTGGCAGCCAATACACTTCTTAAGTGCACTTGTTAAGTGCGCGGACTTAAGTTTGGTAACCAGTACCCGAAACATCTTGAGTTTGGACTCATGTGAGAGCCCCAGTCATCAGCATTCCAGATATGCCACCCAGGCCGGGGTAGCACGTCTGTGGACAGACATATATTAATAGCATCTTTTCATTGTAAGCTTGGATTAAGATAAGATTTGCGTGGAACCGCCAGCTGCATAGTGTGAGCGTGGGCCTCTCCAGCATCGTCGCCATGGCAACGGCAGGCGTCCATCTTGGGCCGCCATGTTGGAGCGGCCATCTTGAAGTCGTCCTAAGGCCATGCTACACCGTCGCTGATTGGTTGAGAGAGGTAGGCACCTGTGTGTCTCCCTCTGATTGGTTCTTTCGAGGAGGATGCGGGAACCGGCGGCGTCCCTGCCTCAAGGAACTCATTCTAGAAGCAGCCACCACCTTGACATGACGCTAGCTGTGCTCACTCGCCCAAATTGAGTATAGGGCATCGTAGTTGCTTGACTACTCTACTGCTTCGTCTACGACATCGACAGCAGCAGAATCCGGCCGAAGTCGTCGTTCGAAAGGGAGAGAGACATTGTGTACAGTGGGTAGAGATCTGGGAGGTGGGTAATTTGCATACGAGCAGCAACAAACTCGTAAATCCCGACTCCAGTGAATATAGTCGTTCTAATTCCTGTTAGTGCTCTGTAGCAGTCGATGGGAACGGGAAAATTCGTGTCAGTGTTTTAAGGCAGATTTTCCATGTTTGGGTATGACGCTATACATTGTGTGCGTCATCTGTGTATGAACATGCGCTTCCCCGGTGGGTCGGGGGTGCGAACCGAGCCGTGTTGTGATGGAGGGTTCGAAAGACGCGCCAAGTCATCTTTGTACGAACGATACCACGTGATGTACCACGCCAGCCAGCTTCCTCCGCCTTGAGTCAGTCAACTACAGCAGGTGCCTGTTGTATGGTAGGACGATTGTATGAGTGTATGTAGCCGGCTGTATGAGAGTAAGTACCTTGTGTGTGTGTTTCTGGTGATTATATTTCTCTAAGCCTGAATTCATGGTCAGGTGTTCCATCGCATTGTCACTAAGAGTACCTGTAGAGGTGAAGTGAAGTGTGGACGCACGAGATTATCACCCTTGTTGTCATCTTGTCAGTCCAGTGGGACTTGGTCTGGTGTAGACAGACATACGTGTGTGTGTGTGTGCGTGTGTGCGTGTGTGCGCGCGTGTGTGTGCGCGCGTGTGTGCGCGCGTGTGTGTGCGCGCGTGTGTGCGCGCGCGTGTGTGCGTGTGTGCGCGCGCGTGTGTGCGCGCGCGTGTGTGCGTGTGTGCGCGCGTGTGTGTGCGCGTGTGCGCGCGCGTGCGTGCGCGTGTGTGTGTGGGCGCGCGTGTGTGCGCGTGTGTGTGCGCGTGTGTGCGCGCGTGTGTGCGCGCGTGTGTGCGCGCGTGTGTGCGCGCGTGTGTGCGCGCGTGTGTGCGCGCGTGTGTGCGCGCGTGTGTGCGCGCGTGTGTGTGCGCGTGTGTGTGCGCGTGTGTGTGCGCGTGCGCGCGCGTGTGCGCGTGCGTGCGTGTGGTACACACGGGAACAAGTTTACACAGAATATTTCTGCTCCACCCTGGTGGGATTCTTGAGGGAATTCATTTTGATGATTAATGATTCCTGTCCATTTCGTGAAATTCTTTTTGCAGATGTGGAAATCCAGTAGTGGTTACTAAAGTGCACAAGGTAAGTGAGTGTGTAACACCCGGGACTTCCTGGTTGTGGATTATTGTGGAGTGATATCCAGATTGTGGTAATTTTCTTGTGTTCCCAGGGTCGTGACAAATGTGATATATATATATATATAATATATATATATATATATATATATATATATATATATATATATATATATATATATATATATATATATATATATATAATATGTCGTACCTAGTAGCCAGAATGCAATTCTCAGCCTACTATGCAAGGCCCGATTTGCCTAATAAGCCAAGTTTTCACGAATTAATTGTTTTTCGACTACCTAACCTAACCTAACTTTTTCCGCTACCTAACCTAACCTATAAAGATAGGTTAGGTAGGGTTGGTTAGGTTCGGTCATATATCTACATTAATTTTAACTGCAATAAAAAACAATTGACCTCATACATATTGAAATGGGTAGCTTTATCATTTCATAAGAAAAAAAATAGAGAAAATATATTAATTCAGGAAAACTTGGCTTATTAAGCAAATCGGGCCTTGCATAGTAGGCTGAGAAGTGCGTTCTGGCTACTAGGTACGACATATATATATATATATATATATATATATATATATATATATATATATATATATATATATATATATATATATATATATATATATATACATATATATATACACATATATATACACGTAGTGTCACGAAGCGCAGTGTTATAGTGTGTTATTTACTGAGGTGATTGCAATGTGTGGACCAATGTTCTAAGTGATAATTAGAGCACTGGGGTCATTTGCAACAGTAAGTGTTGGGCAGTGTACTAATATAGTTTGATTTAGTGCACGTTCCGTGTGTACTCACCTAGTTGTGTCTGCAGGATCGAGCATTGACTCTTGGATCCCGCCTTTCGAGCATCGGTTGTTTACAGGAATGACTCCTGTCCCATTTCCCTATCATACCTGGTTTTAAAATTATGAATAGTATTTGCTTCCACAACCTGTTCCCCAAGTGCATTCCATTTTCCCACTACTCTCACGCTAAAAGAAAACTTCCTAACATCTCTGTGACTCCTCTGAGTTTCAAGCTTCCATCGATGTCCCCTCGTTCTGTTACTTTTCCGTGTGAACATTTCGTCTATGTCCACTCTGTCAATCCCTCTGAGTATCTTATACGTTCCTATCATGTCCCCCCTCTCCCTTCTTCTTTCTAGTGTCGTAAGGCACAGTTCCCTCAGGCGCTCCTCATACCCCATCCCTCGTGGCTCTGGGACGAGTCTCGTTGCAAACCACTGAACCTTTTCCAGTTTCATTATATGCTTCTTCAGATGGGGACTCCATGATGAGGCGGCATACTCTAAGACTGGCCGTTCGTAGGCAGTGTAAAGCGCCCTAAATGCCTCCTTACTTAGGTTTCTGAATGATGTTCTAACTTTTGCCAGTGTAGAGTACGCTGCTGTCGTTATCCTATTTATATGTGCCTCAGGAGATAGATTAGGTGTTACGTCCACCCCCAGGTCTCTTTCACGCATCGTTACAGGTAGGCTGTTTCCCTTCATTGTGTACTGTCCCTTTGGTCTCCTATCTCCTAGTCCCATTTCCATAAATTTACATTTGCTCGTGTTGAATTCCAGTAGTCATTTCTCTGACCATCTCTGCAACCTGTTCAGGTCCTCTTGGAGGATCCTGTGTGTTATTGCATAGGGGTTGTCATTGATGGTGAATGTTGCTAGTGTTGATCAATCACCTGGGGTGTTTTGCAGTTCAGTAAATCATTGTAGAGTCGTGTTCTAGAGGATTCAAGCTCTGAGGGTTATTTAATAGGTTTCTGCAGTATTATAATTACAACCGGATTGTAACGTAAATCGCTAGTATTGTTATTTTAAATCACTGTAATTTGTTAGTGTGATTTGTCATTGTCGTGGGTGAACTCGGCTGAAGATGAGTACTTGGGTTTTATATTCTCCTGTTATCTGGTAGGACATCGATGTCCAGTATTCAGTGAGGTGATTGCGAGGCAATTAATATATCGTAGGGGAGTCCACCTGGCGCTGCCGTGGGGTACAGACGTGTCGTCTGGCCGCTGGTAGTTTGGGGTGTTCGCTGTCTTCGTCACCAGGGGGTGTGGGCGTCTCTGCCCCCCCCCCTGCTGTTGTTGCTGGCTGCGTGTTGACGTGGCGAGCTTGCCATGGGTGGTCCCCTTCCTTCTGTTAAGTGCGTGAACTCCGTGGGCCTGGAGTTCACTGGTCGTGCTGGATATGCGGCTATTGAAATGGTCATGTGCGACATGCTCCGTGTCCCTGTGATGGCCGTTTACGGTGTTGAGCTTGTAACTGCCCACCAGGTTGTCATCAAGTTCATGACGGAGGAGGTGTACCATGATTTTCTCCGTCGTTACGAGGGACGTTCGTTGTCACTGCCAGGTGGTGCCGGCTCTGTATCCATCTCGGACCGTAGTGGTGCACTGACGTATGTCAGTGTGCATGGGGCGCCCCTGGAGTTTCCCGAGGACGTCCTCCGGCGTTACTTTCAGCGGTTTGGAGCGGTCATCAGTGTGCGGGTCAACACGCTCTCCTCTGGGAGGTATGCAGGTAGGCGGACGAACGTTCGCACCTTGGGGATGCGCCTGCGGTCGGATATTCCATCTTCGGTCCGGCTTCTGGGGTACTACGTCCGGGTATACTATGCCCGGCAGCCTCGTACCTGTTTCCGGTGTGGCCTGTTGGGGCATCAGGCTGCTGGGTGCGATGCGGCCCCAATTGCTCAAGTCAACTTGTTCCGGGAAGAGGATTTCCCGCTGCTCCCTCTGGACGAGGACTCCGGGGGTGAGGAGGTGCGCGTCCCGTTCGTTGCTGAGGCTCCCCCTGAGTCGCCCGACGTTCCCCCGGTTGTCATCGACCCTCCTCCGGATGTTGCGGTGCCGTCGGATGCTACTCCTGCTCCTGTCGCTGTTGCTCCCTGTGAGGCATCGCCGTGTGCACACCCGACTTCAGCTGCTGCGCCTGGCCCTGCATCCTCGCCTCGGGTCCCGTCTGTGCTGGGTGCTGGGATGGCTGTGGGGGCCCCTGATGTGTATGGTCCAGTTTCCCCTATGGTCGAGGCTGCTGCTGTTCTGCGGCGGGCGTCAGTTCGTCCGGCTAGTGGGGCCCGTGTTTCTGAGTCAGCTTCCGGCTCTGACGATCTCAGGCCAGTGCCCAAACGTTCCCGGCGTTCGTCGTCTACCTGGGCTGATGTTGGGGAATTTAGTGACTGTGGGTCTTCGGGTGTGGATGGAGTGGTTCCGGATGCGTCGCTGGCTCCGAAGTTAGTGGTGGCGGAAGTCCATGTGTCTGCTGATGTTGGTGCCTGTGTCTCGGGTGTGCCTGATGTTTCTTCTCCACCGGGGGCCTCTCCGCGGTGGGGCGTGGTGGCCTCCGCTGCCAGGGATGGTGGGGGTGAAGGGGTTGGGCGTGGCCTGGTGGTGACCTTGTGGAAGGATGTGCGCAGTTCAGTATCCCGGCGGTCGTCCGGTGGTGTGCCCGTGGACGTTGGTGCCCCTGTGGTGGTGCCTTCTGTCCGGCTCCCTCCTCTGAGGATGTCCGTTGGGGACTTGGGGACTGTGTTACCGGAGTCTGTGATGCCGTTGGGTCACTGGGCGCGGATTGCTCTGTTACCGATCTGCGAGGAGGCGCTGGACTTTCAGGGTGGGGCAGTTCCATTGGTGTGGGAGCGTGTGCCGGTCACTCGGATCAGGAGTGGTACCATTTGGGTGCCCTGTTTGAGGGTGTTTGTTGCCAATGTCCCGGATGATATGGCGTCCCCGGTGGATGGTCAGGGCCCTTGGCAGTGGTTGTGATGGGAGGCGTTCCATGTACAATTCCCTCGGGACGTGTTTCCGGGCAAGTATGTCTGATGATTTTCTACTTTTGTGCTTAATTTTGTGCTGTGTGCCCTTCTAACTGTTTGTTTGCCTTTCGGTAGTTTGTGTCCGTGACTCTCCCCTTGTTTGTGGCGAGGCGGGTGGTTTGGTGTGTGGGTTAGTCTTCATGTATTTATGTTGTGTTATTACCGTGCCCTATGTGTTTTATTTTATGCTTACGTGTGGTGTTTGTCTTTTATTTGTATCTTTTTTTTATATTTTTTTGTTTGTTATTGGCTGGTTGTGTGGTGTGCTATTTTATTGTATTTTTTATTATATTTCATTTTGTTCATACTGTTGTGCTTTGTTGTCGGTCCTTCAGGCCGGCGCTTCTGTTTTGTTTCATACTGCTAAAATGTTTTAACTTGTTGCTATGTTCTTGTTTTGCTTGCATTGCATGCTTGTTTGTGATTGTTTTCTGTTTTGTTCTCTATTTTGTAACCTGTGTATTCTGCATTTCCTGTTCCCTTTCCAGTTTTGGTACTTGTTGTTCTGTCGGTCCTTCTGGCCGGCGGTTTCTTGTTTTGTTCTGTTATGTTTCTAATTTTATGTTTTATTGTAATTTAAATCGCATGCTTGCATGTAAAAATATAAATAAAAAAAAAAATAAATAAAAAATATATCGTAGGGATTCGCTCACTGGCCGCCAGGGGGTCAAGACGTGCCCGCCTGCCCTGCCAGTTGTTGCTTGTCATTGAGTGGAGGCGGGTGTGGTTTGTGGGGCGGTGCGCCCGCTGGCCGGAGGACCCGGCGGCCGGTGGTATGGTTGTTGGTGGTGTTTCCCGCGTTCAGTGGATTGACACGGCGTGCTTAGACTTTTCTGGGGCTGTGGACTGGCCGCTGGTGGAGATTGCGATCATAGATGTGCTCCATGTGGACGTTCTTGATTTGCTTGGGCTGAAAAAGCTCTCACCTACTAGGGCGGCGGTGTCCTTCAACTCGAGTCTGCTGCACCGGGAGTTTGTGGCGCGCTGGGATGCCCGCACAGTTCCTATTCCTGCATCGGCTGTGTCTGTGGAGTTTTCGGATCCCTGGGGGGCCGTGCAATATGTGAGCATTCATGGTGTGCCGGTGACTTTCCCCGTGGACGAGCTGAAGTCCGTGTTTACACGATACGGTGTGGTGGTGGTTCACCGCTTCAACACTTTGAGTGCGGGCCGACTGCGTGGGATATGTACGGGCACTCATTATGCGGTTTACGACACCCATTCCGTCCAGAGTTTTGTATCATGGGTTCTCGCTCCGGGTCTTTTATCAGGGCCAGACACGGACCTGTTTCCGGTGTGGTGCTGAGGGCCATGTGGCGGCTGGCTGTGAAGCTCTTCATGCTGAGGCTCCTTCGGTTTTCTTGGAGGGTGACTTTCCCTGCTTGTCTGAGCATGGGGCTTCCTCGGCGCCTACTCGCTCTGTCCTGGTGCCTGGTGTGGTTCCTGCGGCGGTTTCGGCGGGTGCTCCATCTGACCCTGATTTGTCTGGCCCTGGTATGTCTGCCCCACCGGTAAGCTCTGTGGACCTGGGGGCTCCTGCTTCAGGTCTTCGTCGTTTGGTGGTTGCGGAGGTGCATCCGCGGCCGGTTGCTTCCGTGGGGGCCTTGGATGCTGCTGTAGGGGTGGTGCCTGACTCCCCTGCCGACGATCGTCTGCTTCCTGGGGCTGCCGGGGTTGTGGTGGGTGAGCCCTCTCCCCTGCCCCCTGCTCCGCCCTCTGCCTCGTCATCGTCTCCCTCGTCGCCTTCGGTGGTCTCCTCGCTCTCCGGTCCGTCTTCTCCCGCGCCAGCTCTGTCGTCCGTGTTGGATGCCTCCAGTGTGCTGAAGTGTGCTCTCCCGCCTGCTGAGCCTGCTCATTCTCCGTTTCCGGTCCCCAGGCGTGCCAGGGTTGTCGGGGTTGTGGTGGGTGAGCCCTCCCCCCTGTTCTCTGCCTCGGCTACCTCGTCGCCTTCGGCGGATTCCTCGCTCTCTTATGCCTATTAGCCTGCGCCGGCGCTGTCGTCCATGCAGGATACCTCACGTGTGCTGGACTGTGCTCTCCCACCTGCTGTGTCTGATCCTTCTCCGTTTCCAGTATCCGGGCGTGGTAGTGGCTTTTTGCCCCGTGCGGTTGAGGCTACTGTCCTGCGCGTTAGTGCTGCCCCTGGCTTTGGGGCCGCCTGTCGTTGGTTCTTCTGGGGCACCGCTTGCTGGGGGTGACAGTTCCAAAGATCTGCGGCCTGTTTTTAAGCGCCGTCGCTCGGCTCGGAGTAAGTCGCCTCGCCGGTCGTGGGCAGAGGAGCGTGATGCGATAGACGATGACACTGTGGCCGACGCTGTGTTGCCTCCGGTGGTGCCTTCTGTGTTGGATGCTGTGCCTCCAGCTGGTGGCTCCCCTCAGTGGGCGGTTGCCCCTGGTGATCGCGACCTTGTAGTGGTGTTGTCGAAGGATGTGTGGCGGGGGGACTCTGCTCCTGTTCCGGTTGGTGGGAGCGCTGGGGCCCCTGCGGAGCCACCCTCCGTGGGCCTCAGTGCGATGTCTGGCGTCGACCGGGGTGCACACCCTAGTGGGCGGGCCGGTGTGCAGCCTGCCGTGCAGTCCGGTGTGCTTCCTGGTGTGCAGCCCTGTGACAAGCTTCCTAGGGGGAAACCCTTCCCTTTCGTCCTCTCGTCCGGCGAGGTGGTTGGCTCCGAGGCAACTGTGGTCTATGACTGTGATGACCTGGTGCGTCCTGTTCCCTGGTGCCCATCTACCATCTGGGTCTTGGATGTGCCAGATTTGATGCCTCGGCGTATTGAGCCTCGAGCCTCGTGGACGTCCAATTCCTGACGTTGACCTACTTCTTTGGGAAGCTTATTGCTTACTGTTTCCAGCTCAGGAGTACCCGGAGAAGTATGAGTGATTGGTGTGTTTGGTTTCTGTCTGTGTTGTGCGTGATGTTTCCACGGTGCCTGCGTGCACGGGTGGGTGTCCTTGTATGTGAGTGTGGGCGGTGTGGGTGTTGTTCTTGCCCCATGCATGGCCTGTTTTGTTGTGCTTGCCTTTTATACGTGTTTGTGGTGTGGTTGTGAGCGGTTGTGGGTGTTTGGTGTTATTTCATGCGTGTCATTGCACCCGTGTTCCCCCTCCCCGCTCAGCTCGTTGTCGCCGTGTGGGGGCTTAGTGGGCGGCTGCCGGAGTGTGATGCTCCTTGGGACAGTCCTCTGTCCTTTTCTAGCCTTGTGCTCCTGCTGCCGTCCTCTCCAATTCTGCTGGGCATCTTTTCCTTTTCCTTCTGTTTCGTTTTTCTCCCCCCTCTTCTCCTATCTGCTTGCCGTTTCCTACCGACCTTTTGCTCATTCTGGTTCTTCCCTTGGACTTCTTCTATTTTGACGCCCGGGTGCTTGAGGAGGCATACTCATGCACCCGTAGAACTGCAGTACCCGACGTCGAGAGCGAGGGGAACCTTTTATTGTCAATCCCCACTTCGTCACTGAACCCGATCTCGACGGACTGTCGGTTTCTTAAGGTGGCGTTTGTGGGGCGTATACTCGCGACGCACCCCTAGGAGGCCCCGACAAGATCGGCGATAGCTTCTTGTTGGGTGTCCTGCCTCTAATTGTGGCTCCATGGTGGGTGTGGGGGCACATTCGTGAGTGAATTCTTTCTTTCGTCAAGATGATTACCCCTGCTTCGGCTTCTTCTGGTTTACCTTCTCAGGCTCGTGGGGTGGGCGACCAAGCCCCCGAGTCGGTCCGTATTGGAAGACCGGGCTCTGTAGCCTCCGCTGCATTGGGCCCCGACCTTGCTCCTCCTTTGGCCTCTCTGACTCCTTCCTCTGGCTCCCCTCCCTCCTCTGTGGTTGGGTCGAGCCCCAAGCCCCCAGTGGTGACTACCTCGTCCCCTGGCGCGGCTCCTTCTCTAGTTGTAACTACTGCGCCTTTTAACCCCTCTCTCTCTGGGGGTTCTCACCGCCGTCCTCATCACGGCCGCCCTCGCTCGATTCCTTCCGGTTCTGCTACTTATCAAGCCTTCTTTGGTCCCGCTTCGTGGGCCAAATATTTTGATCTCCTCCCTCTTGATTCTGCGCCTCCTGACGATTTCTCCCTCCATCGACATCTCATTGATTCCGTGGATGCCTCCATTACTTTCAACCCCACTCGTCTCGGTACACGTGTCGTTGCTGCTCCTTCTCAGGATGCTGCTTCCCGCTTGGCTGCCTTATCCTGCCTTGGCGAGACCCCCGTTCGGGTCTCGAAGAACGTTCAGTTGAATGCCAGTGTTGGCACTATTTTGCTCCCGCCCCATGTTGCGACCGGTGTTCGGGACCTGCGCGACTGCCACGACGATATTCGACATATCCTCGCTGCCCAGGGCCACTCTATTCTCCAGGTGGACACGTTTACTCGTCCCCCTCGTGGTAGTCGCCGTCAACCCCTCCGGGTTGTGAAGATTACCTTTGATGGTAGGACCCTTCCACCCTCTGTCATTCTTGCTGGTGCCAGGTGCTCTGTCCAGGAGTACATTCCTTCTCCTCGGCTCTGCAACAAGTGCTGGAGGTTTGGGCATGGTGCCCTCCGCTGCTCCGGGACTGTCTCTCTCTGTCCTTTGTGTGGTGGCGAAGGTCACTCTAAGTCGGAGTGCGCTTCTCCCCAGGCTCGTTGCCTCAACTGCGGTGAGGCCCATCCTACCTTCTCCCGTGCGTGTGTCCATTACAAGCTTGAGGCAGCCGTCCTCAACTTGAAGCACCGGGAGCGTTTATCTTTTCCTGAGGCGAGGCGCCAGGTTCGCCGGCTCCCGCCTTATGCTAATATCTCTTATGCTCGCGTGTTGCGCTCTTCCTCTCCTCGTCCTTCCCGCCTTCCTCAGACTCACAACCGTTTCCGGGCCTTAGACCCTGATGCGCCCACTGCCCCCTCCTCTGTCCCTTTGGGTTCTCTCCCGAAGGATCCTCCTCCTGGTCCTCTGTCTGGGGTTCCCCTTCCTTCTACCCGGTCTGTCGTGTCTTCTGTGTCTTCTTCCTCGTCCCCCTCTGATCCTCCTTCCCATCCTCTTCCTCCATCTATCGGCTCTCCCCGCCGCCTGTCGGTGCGGGCGGATGTCCATCGCTCTCCTAACGGCCGTCGTGTGTGCTCTCGTTCGGCTTCTCCTGTTGAGACACTGGAATCCGTTGCCCGGTACGTAGTTGCTGGGACACCGGTCTCTTTAAGTCAGAAGCGTAAGCCTGGCTCCTCTCCTTCCTCTTCCCCGGCGGGTAAGAAGGCTTCGCTTTCTTCCTCAGCTCCTCCTTCTGGCTCTGTTGCTCCTTCCCCTCCCGTTTCAGTGCTTGCGCCCCCTGTTCCTGCTATGGCGGTTTCTTTGGCCCCTGCTTCCCTTTCGGTTGCTGCTCTTGCTGGGGTGCGCTCCTCTCTTTCTACTCCCCCTCTTCCTGCTGCTGTCCTTGACTGCTCCTCTCCGTTGTCTCCTCCTCCTCCTCCTCCTCCTCCGGACCCTGCCCGCCCACCTCTGATCTGTTCTCCCGTTTCCTTCCCTCCGTCTTTGCTCAGTTTACCCTGACTTTGCTGACCCTGATATTCTTTAACGTGCTCTGTTGCTCTTTCGCCTTTGTTTCTTCCTTGTTCTCTGTTTTTGTCCTTTCTCTTCTCGTCGTTGTCCATTCTTCAATGGAACGTTCGAGGTTATTACGCCAATTTCCTCGAACTCCAACTTCTGGTTTCGCGGTTTTCGCCCCTTTGTGTCTGTCTCCAGGAGCCAATGCTTGATACTCGTCCTGGTCGTTTTCGTGGCTATTCCTTTCTCTCCCCCCCCCCCAGCCATTGCTGGGGCTTCTAATTCTTCTGCTCTCTTGATTCGGGCTGATGTTCCCTTTGTTCCTTTACTTTTTCCTTCGCCTCTCCATTGTTCTGCTGCTCGTATCTTTGTGGGGAAATGGTACACAGTTTGTTCCATTTATCTCCCCCCGAGTGTCCCGCTCTCTCTTCCTGATTTGAAACACCTCCTAGACTCCTTGCCGGAGCCTGTGCTCCTGCTGGGTGACTTCAATTGTCGTCATTCTCTTTGGGGTGACGTTCTGACGAATACCCGGGGTCGCCTCCTTGAGCCGTTTCTCCTCTCTTCTTCCCTGTCTCTTCTGAATTCTGGTGAGCCCACTCATTTGGACTCTCGAACTCGCACCCTTTCTTGTCTTGATCTTTCTCTCTGCTCTTCTTCTCTTTACTTAGATTTCACGTGGCAGGTTCTTGATGACCTCCATGGAAGTGATCATTTCCCCATCCTTGTTTCCTTTTTCTCTTTTTGCCCTTCCCTCTCTTTCCCTAGGTGGCAGTTTGCTAAGGCGGACTGGACCCTATTTTCCCTCAGTGCTACTCTCTCTGACCTCTCCCTTCTGCCCCTCTCTCGCGCTCTCCTCCTTTTTCATGACACTGTCTTCGACGCTGCCCTCCGCTCTATTCCTCGCTCTTCCTCTCGGGGTCCACGGAAGTGCGTTCCCTGGTGGAATGCGGACTGTGCTCGGGCTGTCCGCTGTAAGCGTGCAGCCTGGAAGAAGCACCGCCGTAGGCAGACGACCGATTCTTTTCTTTTCTTTCGAAAAGCGAGTGCGGTGGCCCGTAGGGCCATCCGTACGGCTAAACGTGAATGTTGGGCATCTTATGTCTCGACAATTACGTCCGAAACCCCTCTGGCCCAGATCTGGAAGCGTATCCGCAAGATAGCGGGTAAGTTCGTTCCCGATGTTTCACCGGTCCTTCACCTCCATGATACTCTTGTGGCGGACCCGTTGCAGGTCGCTTCCGAACTGGGTTCCCACTTTTCTTCTGTTAGCTCTGGTCTTCATCTTCCCCAATCTTTCCTTCTTCGTAAACCTGTCCTTGAGTCTCGTCCTTTAGATTTCTGCACTCATCTTCAGCTTCCCTATAATGATCCCTTCTCTCTCTCTGAACTTCGTTCTGCCCTGGCCCTCTGCGGTTCTACGGCGGCGGGCTCCGATGGTATTCATTATGAGATGCTTCGCCATCTCCCTCCGAGCACGTCTCAGTATTTACTGAGTCTGTATAATCGGATCTGGGAGTCGTCGTCAGTCCCTGAGGACTGGCTCGATGCCGTTGTCCTCCCTGTTCGCAAACCGGGGTCTCTGGGTACTTCCCCTCAGGACTTTCGCCCTATTGCTCTCACAAGTTGTGTCTGCAAACTCTTTGAACGTATGGTTAACGTTCGTCTGATGTGGTTCCTGGAACACCATCACCTCCTCTCCCCTTCTCAATTTGGTTTCCGCAAGTGCCGCAGCACGACAGATGTCCTGGTGAACTTGGAGGTCTATATTCGTACTGCTTTTGCTGCGAAAACCTCCGTTGTTGCCGTCCTTTTTGACCTAGAAAAGGCTTACGACACCACTTGGCGTTATCATATCCTATCTCAACTTCATTCTTTTGGCCTTCGTGGTCATCTCCCTCTCTTTCTCCGCAGCTTCCTCTCTCGTCGTTCCTTTCGGGTGCGCCTTGGTACCGCTCTGTCTCCCTCTTTTCAGCAATACGAAGGTGTGCCCCAGGGTAGTGTTCTGAGCACTACTCTTTTTCTGGTTGCCCTCAATGGTCTTCTTTCCTCTCTTCCTTCTGGTGTCTTCTCCGCTCTCTATGTCGATGATCTTACCCTTTGTTGTCAGGGTGATGATTCGCCTCTCCTTCAACGCCGGCTTCAACTTGCAATTGATGCCGTGTCGTCTTGGGCCACAGGTCATGGCTTCAAGTTGTCTACTTCTAAGACTTGTGCCATGACTTTTACGCGGAAACGGGTTGTTCTTCGTTCCTCTTTGTCACTTTATGGTCATCCCCTTGAATACAAAGATTCCGCGAAGCTTTCGGGGTTATTCCTTGACACTCGTTTGTCTTGGTCTCCCCATATCTCTTACCTCCGTGTTGAGTGCTCTAAGGCCCTTACCCTCCTTCGGGTCTTGTCCCATACTTCTTGGGGGGCAGATAGGCGCACTCTCCTTGCTTTACATTCCTCTCTCGTCCTGTCTAAGCTCGATTATGGTTGCCCTGCTTACTCGTCTGCTTCTCCTTCTACTCTTCGCCATCTTGATGCTTTGCACCATACTGGGTTGCGCCTCAGTTCTGGTGCCTTTCGTTCGACTCCCGTCCTTAGCTTGTATGTTGACACTGGCTTCCTGTCTCTCCAGGACCGCCGTGATCGCTACTGTCTTCGCTATCTTGCGCGGTCCTTGCAACATCCTTCCTCTCGCCTCTGTCGTGCTTTAACTTTTACCCCTCCTGCGGTTCCTGTTCCTCTTCACCACCTCCCTCTTTCTGTCCGGTTATCTCGCCTACAGGATTCTCTTTCCGTTCGTATTTCTGATGTTTCTCCTCGTGTTGTTCCTTCTTTGCCCCCGTGGAGGGTCCGTCTTCCGCGGTTTTGTACATCCTTGACTCGTATCACTAAAGCTTTTACCCCTCCTACGGTTCTAAAACGCCTTTTCCTCGAGCACTTTTCTTCTCACTCCCGCTCAGTTTCTGTCTTCACCGATGGGTCTAAGTCAGCGGACGGTGTTGGCTACTCTGTTATTTTTCCTGATCGCACTTATATGTGTCGCTTGCCTCCGGAGACTAGCATCTTTACGGCGGAACTTTATGCTATTCTCTATGCTCTTCGTCTCCTGCTTTCTCGTTGTCAGTCTTCCTTTGTGGTTGTTGTTGACTCTCGTAGTGCCCTCATGGCTCTCGGGTGCTTTAATCCAGTTCATCCAGTAGTTGTCGAGATCCAGCATTGGCTGTTTCTCGTTCACAGTAAATTTAAGTCGGTTGAGTTTTGTTGGGTTCCCAGCCATATTGGCGTGTCTTTAAATGAGCGTGCGGATGCTGCCGCTAAGGAAGCTGTCCGCTCTTGTCCCATCTCTCGTAAAGGCATTCCGTATTCCGACTTTTACCCGGTTATCCATTCCTCAGTCCTTACCCGTTGGCAGGCTTCTTGGTTGTCTGTTACTGGTAACAAGCTACGTACTCTTAAATGTTGTGTTTCCTCGTGGCCGTCCTCCTTCCACCGTAACCGGCGGTGGGAAACAGCTCTGGCGAGGTTGCGTATTGGCCATACTCGCTTAACCCATGGTTACTTGATGGAGCGCCGCCCTGCTCCTTATTGTCCTAGTTGCATTGTCCCTCTTACGGTCGTGCATGTCCTTCTTGAATGTCCTGACTTCCAGGACGAGCGTGTGTCTTGCTTTCCGACCGCCCCTCGCGGTCACCTGTCCCTCGATAGAATTCTTGGTGACTCGGATACTTTTGATATCGTTCGCCTTATGCGTTTTTGTTCTCGTATTGACATCCTTGGTGATATTTAGCGCCCTCTGATTATTTTGCGTATTTGATGGTGCTACATAGCCTTCCCGGTTTGGTGCCTTCTTTTGATAATTACTTACTTACTTGTATTACTGTTCCTGTGCATTGGGTGTTCTTTTTGCCATTATTTGTCTCTTTCATGTGCCATGTGCTTTTGCCTTGTCCTGCTTATGTGGTTGTGTACGACGTGTGTGTGCGTGTGCATTGATTTATTATGTATACATTATTTCTGCTATTTATGTTCTTACCGTTTGTATTTCCCTGTTTATGTATTTGCTGTATTTTTATTTTCTTATTTACTGAGATTTTGTATATTGCCTCTGCCAGTAGGTCGTGGCCTGGTGGTGTTTTATACTATTCTGCACCTGTGTTTGTATTCGTGTGCCAACTGTTTTATATTATTTGTCTCTTGTGTGATTTATCTGTAACGTTTCTGTTTTATGTGGTCGTTCTTATGCCCGTTTAGGGTTTTCCCTTTTTAGTTCTTTTTGTCCTGTGTTATGTAATTGTTGCTTCATGTTGGACCTTGTGTAATTATTTTATAAAAAAAAAATATATATAACGTAACCAAGGGAACACCCATTGCTTTAAGAGAATTTGTTCTTTGACAATTTGAGTAACGTAGAATACGTTTTGAGTTAATTATCTTAACTGCAAGCAGCTACGGTAGTCTCAGGGTAGCCTAGCCATCAGTCAGACAAGAAATTAGAGTATTGTCTGTCGTAATTAACGGTCAGTGGGCCGGGTAATTGACGTGTTTCAGGAAGTCAAAGTAATTAACTTCGATCCGTGTTGATCGACTCACTCGAAGGCTCCATTGTTCCATTAACGTAATGTCGTTATTAATCTGTCTGGAAGTACCGGCACTTAATTGACTCGTGGGAAGAGTAACGTCATTTTAGAATAACGTAAACATGGTGATTAGCGCCCTTAATCACCTGAATTGGTCTGAGTATGGAAGGCTCGCACGGAATTCATACCTTAATGTAAATTGCTGAGCTTATGTGAAAGGTTGCGTATTTTATTGATTAATTATTGATCTTGAGGATAGTAATTAATTGCTCTAAGGGTCATCACGAGTGATTACCGTTCTCTTAGCAGTTTGGACATTGTAAAATCAGGGTTAACTATCGTTGAGCGATAGTAGCCGATAACGTACAATAACGTAAATTAACGTAACTAGTTAAGAGATTAATCAGCTGTCTGGAACTACAGGGATTAATGAGATTTACTCGCTGAATGCTCGACGAGTAGAGTGTTGTGTAATTTCCACGTTACTAGTGACAGTTGTAAGAGTTTATTAAGTTAACGTAAATGTCACCTTGTTATTAACATAAATGTTACTTTGTTCTTAACGTAAATCAATTGTTATTGATTGTTGATCGTCCGTGGGACGGAGTGTTAACGTAAAGATTAACTGTGGAAGGGTTGCTGGAGTTGCCAGTGAACCCATTAGTCATTGATGTATCATTGACAGGCTACTAATTTGATTGCATTTGCAACCGCTATTGCAGGTGTAGACTGCACAGAGGCGTAGAACAGTTAGGAGGTTACTGGAGACGTGTCTCAGAACCTACTGTGTCATAGTTGCAGGTGTGATTATAGATCTGTGTCTTGCTTGATTGATCCCTCTGTGGTCACGCTTATGTTCGAGTTAGTTCATTATGCAGTCCGAGGGGCTGGTGTCTAGCTGTCATTGATAGTGTCACAGGAAGGATTTAGAGTAACGTCGTTGATATTTCTTTTGTTTTTTGTTGTAGTTAGTACTTTATTGAATAAACTTTGTTATGTTGAACACTGTCTTTTCGTTACACCCCCACACATTATTATTGTTAAGCAAGTGTTCTGTCACACTCGACTATTCACAACAGCTCGACTCGACTCGACACAACAATAGATTATTGTTGTGAGAGCCCAGAGCCCAGGACCTACTCATTAGATTCGCTTCGGCGAATGGCAAAGGTCGACGGCCAAGTGGAGGGGATTTCAAGCCTTTTGGGGTCTCGGCGTTTGCTCGCGCCTAGTCAATTGTTCATAAATAGTCCAAAAATGAGGAATGAGCTGCTTACTACACTGGTGTGTTAGCTAAGCAAGTCCTTCCTCGGGCGACCTAATTGAATATTACGACAGGAGTAAAGGTTAAAAGAACTAAAGAAATTTTTTAGAGATTTTCCGAGTTCAATTCCTCATTTCAATTCCCTTAAACTCTCACATTTTCACTATTGCAACTATGTCAGGATCTGCCTCACTAACACTTTTTTTTATCTCTTCTACTTTATTGGAAATACCATCAGCACTGGTGTACTACACCTTGAAACTCTTCTTGGAAATTCTGGCATCAGAATTCACCCTTTCTCTGTGGGTCAGGAGGAGGTCTGAGGGACTTCTGGGGTAGAGAGGGTCTGAAAAGCATAGGGTGGTTGAGAGGTAGAGTGAGGCTGAGAGTCAGAGAGAGGTTGAGAGGGGGGGGGGAGAACAGGAGAGGGGGTAGGGAGAAGAGGGGAGAATGGAGAATGAGGGGGGGGGTGAGTGGAAGACAGGTTATATTAGTAAAGGGGGGGGGGGAATCAGAGGAAGGCATGGGTTTTGGGGTATAAGCGAGGAAGAGGGAGGCGGGGGAAGAGGGCGGAGGGGAGGAGGGGGCATTGGAGGGTGGGATGGAGCAGATGGGATTGGATGCAATGGAAGCCAAAAGGGCATCTGAGTTGTTGGGGATAGGACGGAGAGTGGGAGGGGAAGGTATATTTGGGCAGGGTATGGGTTTGGCAGATAGGTGCATTGAAAGGTGTGATGTAGCAGGAGGAATTGGGTGCCTGAGGGGTGGGGGGAAGGGGCAGGGGAGTTGATGAGGGTAGAATCAGCGGGGGGGGGGGAGGGATAGAAAGTCTGAGTTGGGGGGGGGATGGTGATTTGGGAAGGAGTGGTGGGGAGAGTAGGGTGGGTAGGGTTCCGGTGGGCTGCAGATCGGCTTGTCTTGTTGGCTAATTGTTCATCTTTCGTCATTTATGTGTCCATAAACTCATCTTAACAGCGTTCGCTGCTTCTGAGTAAATGTTCGTGATTTATTATATTGTAACAACATAAATGGGTTTTGTATATTATTTGACATAAAACGAGAGTTAAGTCACATAGGATATTGGTATCGATAGTTTGTCGGCCCTTAGTGCTTAAGAAATCACATCTTTAGAGATTTAATACTCACAGATTGAGTAAGGGTCAGGTCGTGTGACGTGACCTTGCTTCTGCTAAGCTGATAATTTGCAGCCGGTTGGCTGTGTTTCCTTCAAACAAGCAGCTGTCTAGGTGGGGTAGGTAGATAGCCAGACGGCTATCTCCTGGAAGGCGGAGCATAGCTCCCTGTCCCCCCATATATACCACTGGAACTGTACATCTGACACATTGAGCAGGACAGCGATAGATAGATCGCTTGTCGAGATGCCCGCAGCCATACCAGGCCTGTTCCAGGCCGGGTGGGTTGGAGACTGTGATGACTGAACTTGTAAGGTGACCTATTTCCCTTAGGTGTTCTGTGATTCTCAGGGACAGTGTGAGATTTCCTTCTACGCCTTCTACCTTCCTTAGGAGGTGGACTACAAGTTTAAAGGCTGCTCACGGCAGTTAAGCATGAGTCCAGTAGAAAAGGAAAAGCGGGAGCAAACCGCCAGGCTTCCACCACTAGGGTGAAAACCTGTCCACATAGGCCGCTGGCTCCTCCTAGTTAAACGGGACGTTAAAACTAATAAAGGGTAACCAATTGGTTCTCACAATCAAATATTTATATTTGATGTAGCGCTATGAATTGGAATTCGAATTTCCAAAAACAGCCGTCATATCAAAAGATCACATCAACATTCAATCGTATAAAGCAGAACATGGGTGGAAAAGAATGGTTGAAGGGTTGACATCAAAGACCGTTTTCTATAAAATAAACAATTTATTAATAACAAGAGACTAAACTACTACATTACCGAGTTTACGTTACGTTAATGTCCATCCAGTGGCACTATAACAAACAGCTAAATAGCAACCCTTGCTGTGCGGCTGCATACTGAACTAACCTGAACACAGGTGTGCCCACTGACGACGCAATATTGCAAATCAAAAAAATATCACAGACTAAGTTACACTACAGAGAGTGACTCGTTACGTTAATGTCCATCAAGTGGCAATTGCAACACAGCTATTCAACAGCCCCTCGAGAAATGACAGCAGGCTCCATCTTGCTGACACTTCAGGCTGACCAGTGAACTAACTGAACAATGATGGATGCCCACTGATGACACAAGCTTGCAATCAATATTGTCACGGCTTCACGATAACAGATACTATAATCACAATCTTAAGGGTCCTCCAACCATAACAGGAGAGACCCACGTAACTAGGTGGGTAGTCCAACAGTGACTCCCCCTATCACAACCTAATGTGAACACACTTTGCAACTCCTGCAAGGAGTTGCACTGTAAACAGTAAACTAAGCCAGGCAAGGTGGGATTCTGAGACACAGCTCCAGTAATCCCTAAGTTACTCTAACACTCGTCACCAGACGATAAACAAAAGAAATTACCTTAATCAATTACAAAATTGATTGTGATTAATTACGTTAATTGACTGATCACAGCAGTCAGCAACAAAGTACTATGTTAATCACAAACAATTGTCTCTCTTAGACAACAACATGATGGTACTCTACGTTAATCATCAACACTTGTCTCCTTTAACACAAGTTAACTTGTTAACAATAACTCAGTTTCTCTTATATTACATCACCCCCTCCCCATCCGGCCCGTTGGCGTCGTGAGGGGGCTTCGTGGACGGCCGCTGGAGTGTGATGCTCCGTGGGACAGTCCTCTGTTCTTTTCTGGCCTTGCACTCCTGCTGCTGTCTTCTCTAATTGTGCCGGATCGCTTTTCCTTTTCCTTATGTTTCGTTTTTCTCCCCCTCTTCTCCTATCTGCTTGTCGTTTCCTGCCAACCTTTTGCTTGTTTTGGATCTTTCTTTGGACTTCTTCTATTTTGACGCCCGGGTGCTTGAGGAGGCATACTCTTGCACCCGTAGAACTGTAGTACCCAACGTCTCGAGCGAGGGGAACCTTTTATTGTCAATCCCCCTTTCGTCGCTGAACCCGATCTCGACGGACTGACGGTTCTTAAGGTGGCGTTTGTGGGGCGTATACTCACGACGCACCCCTAGGGGGCCCCGGCATGATCGACGATAGCTTCCTGTTGGGTGTCCTGCCTCTAATTGTGGCTCCATGGTGGGTATGGGGGCACATTCGTGGATGAATTTCTTTCTTCGTTTCTATGTCGTTGAATGTTTCCGTTGTACCCTCTCAGGCTCGTGGGGTGGGCGACCAAGCCCCCGAGTCGGCCTGTATTGGAAGACCAGGCTCTGTTGCTCCCGCTGCGTTGGGCCCCGACCTTGCTCCTCCTTTGACCGTCCTGACTTCTTCCCCCAGCTCCCCTCCCTCCTCTGTGGTTGGATCGAGCCTCCAGCCCCCGGTGGTGACCACTTCGTCCCCTGGTGTGGCTAAGTCTTTCGTTGTGACTACTGCGCCTTTTGACCCCTCTCTCTCTAGGGGTTCTCAACGCCGTTCGCGCCCCAACCGCACTCGCTCGATTCCTTCTCGTGCTGATGCGTATCAGGCCTTGTTTGGTCCTGCTTCATGGGCCAAATACTTTGATCTTCTCCCTCTTGATTCTGCGCCTCCTGACGATTTCTCCCTCCATCGGCATCTTGTAGATTCCGTGGATGCGTCTGTTACTTTCAACCCCACTCGTCTCGGTACACGTGTCGTTGCTGCTCCTTCTCAGGATGCGGCTTCCCGCTTGGCTGCCTTATCTTGCCTTGGCGAGATCCCTGTTCGGGTCTCCAAGAGCGTTCAGATGAATGCCAGTGTTGGCACTATTCTCCTCCCACCCCATGTTGCAACCGGTGTTCGGAATCTGCAGGATTGCCACGATGATATTCGGCATATCCTTGATGCCCAAGGCCATTCTGTCCTCCAGGTTGACTCGTTTACTCGTCCCCCTCGTGGTCGTCGCCGTCAACCCCTTCGCGTTGTGAAGATCACCTTTGATGGTAGGACCCTCCCATCCTCTGTCATTCTTGCTGGTGCCAGGTGCTCTGTCCAGGAGTATATTCCTTCTCCTCGACTTTGTAACAAGTGCTGGAGGTTTGGGCATGGTGCCCTCCGCTGCTCCGGGACTGTCTCTCTCTGTCCTTTGTGTGGGAGTGAAGGTCACTCTAAGTCGGAGTGCACTTCTCCCCAGGCTCGTTGCCTCAAGTGCGGTGAGGCCCATCCTACCTTCTCCCGTGCCTGTGTCCATTACAAGCTTGAGGCAGCTGTCCTCAACTTGAAGCACCGGGAGCGTTTATCTTTTCCTGAGGCGAGGCGCCAGGTTCGCCGGCTCCCGCCTTTTGCTAATATCTCTTATGCTCGCGTGTTGCGCTCTTCCTCTCCTCGTCCTTCCCGCCTTCCTTAGACTCACAACCGTTTCCGGGCCTTGGACCCTGATACACCCACTGCCCCTTTGTGTTCTGTCCCGAGGGGTCCCCCTCCTGGTCCTCTGTCTGGGGTTCCCCTTCTTTCAACCCGGTCTGTCATGTCTCCTGTGTCTTGCTTTGCTTTGATGTCCATAGGGAATGGAAAGGATGGGGGAGGTAGAGGGACGGGGAGATGAAATTCAGGAAGAGGATGCGGGTGTAGAGAGAGAGGAGGTTTGAAAGTTCGGTGGCCTGTCCACCATGGGTTGACATTTTTGTATGTGTTGTTTGTTTGCGTATGTGTTATGTTGGGTTGTCAGTACATTGGCTGGGGGGGCTAGTGTTTGTGACCTTGTTGGTGTCCTAAAGCACTAGAGCCGATGGAGTTGGCTGAAGGAGGCTAATCTTAGAAACATCAGGGTAGTTACACTTCTGACGCCACCACAAATGGTTTTTTGGTTTTATATTTTTTGTAGGTGTTTTATTTATTTATATATTTTTTTTTTTTTTTTTTTTATTTATTTATTTATTTATTTATTTTTTTTTTTTATTTATTATTTTTTTTTTCTTTCTTTCTTTATTCTTCATTTGGTGTAGATTGGGTCCGGGATGGGCCACTCATCTGGATCGTCTGGCAGACCGCTTAGTATCTGAGGGCTTGGGAAGGCCTCATCATGGATATGTCTGATCACTTTTTGTTGGAGAGTGATTCTTCTGGTTCTGTGTGGTGGTTCGTGGATCTCGTAGTCGCTGGTGGTGTTTTCTGCTACGAAGGGATCTTCTGGGTCTGGGACATACATGTTCTTCATACGGTACAGCTGTCTTCTGGCCAGGTAGCTGAGCCTAATGTTCATTGGCTTCATGTTGAGCGTCTCATGGATCAGGTCAGTTCTCACCCTGTCCCTCAGAGTCAGGCCCTCTGCAAAGCGAAGTGCTTTGTTTTGTACTCGTTGAATCTTCAACATGTTGGATTTGTTGGTGAGGTTCAGGGGAACGTAGGGGTATTCCAAGCTAGGCCTTATGATCATTCTGTACAGGTGGAGCTTGATGTGGGATGGGGCTTGGTTGAAACGGAAGAGCCTCGCCAGTGAGCCCCGGGCCATCGCTGTCTTCTGGGATACGTACTGGGAGGAGTTGAGTAGCCTGTTGAAGTTGTAACCGAGCACTGTGTTGGAGTTTGAGATGGCTATGGGTTCACCCCTGATTCTTATTCCCCCCTCATTTTCAATTGAGAAGGCCATACAGCCGACAGTGCCTAATTGAATCTTTTCTGGGTTAGTGGTGATCCTCCATTTCCTTTCCCAGTTAGCAGTCCTTGCTAGTTCTACGTTTGCCTTACGGGTTGCAGTTGCATGTTTGGCCGCTTGGCTGCTAGGGTTAGATGTTATTACGTGTGTTACGTCGTCCGCAAATTGCACGATAATGGTGTCCCTATACTCTGGTTGGGGCAGGTCATTTACAAAGATGTTGAAGAGAACCGGGCTCAAGCATGATCCTTGGGGGACTCCAGCTGTTGGGGTGAAGGCTGCGGCCTCGTTTGCCTTGAAGCTGGGGGTAACTTGCCTATTCTTAAGGAAGTTACTGATCAGCCTGAGGAGGGTCCAGTTTTGCGCTGGTAAGTCTGCTAATTTGTACACCAGACCATCGTGCCACAGGCTGTCGAAGGCCTTGTGTACGTCCCTCGTCGCAATCAAGGCTACCTGTTTTTGCTTGCGAATTGAGCTTAAGGCGTCGTAGATGATGTTAATTGCGTGCTGGGTTGATCTATGTGCTCGAAAGCCAAACTGCTTTTCTGTGAAGAGGTTGTTGTACTCCATGTAGTAGTTAAGGCGGTTTGACATGATTTTTTCAAAGCACTTGCCTATTGAGTCTAAGAGTGAGATTGGTCGGTAGTTGCCAGGTTGGTGGGGGTCTTTCTTGGGTTTGGGAATGAATATCATCTTGGCTGACTTGAATGCTACAGGAATGTGACCCGATGCCAGCATAGCGTTGAATAGGTTGAGTATGGATTGCATAAGATTGCCTGGTAGAAGTTTGATCTGCAGCGCTTTGATCCCTGATGGTCCTGGGGCCTTATCTCTGGTGTTTTTGATGACTCCTCTCATCTCTAGCATAGTTATGGGTCTTGTTAAAGGGTGGTCGTCTTCTAGGGTTGTCAGGTCAATCAGAGGGGTGCTGTTAAGGGAGGCGGCATTTTCTGTTGTCCATTGGTTGACACGTTCAAAGTGAGTGTTGTTGAAGGCTCTGCTGTTTGAAGCTGTGAGTGTCTTTTTCCAAACTGCGCCCATGAGGTCAGCCTGATCCTGCGGGTCTTCTATTTTTTCTTGTTGCTCATCTTCATCTTCGTCAAGGAATGTGTGTACAAGGTGGGTGAGGCTGGGGTTAACCGATCCCAGGAGCTGTCTGATCTTGCGCCAGAAAGTTCCCGGCTCCCTTTTGTACTGGTTGGCCTGTCTCACTAGGGTTCTCCAAATGTGGCTCTTGTGGGTCAGCGTAAGGTCTATGGTTTCCCTTCTGAGTGTTTGTAGGGTCAACGCTGGTGGCTGGCCTGTTTGGTAGTGGCTTTGGCAGGCTCGCTGGTACACATTCATTTTGCCTCTGATTTCTCGGGTCGGCTTATATTGGTGGTAAGTCCTAGTGGTGGATATTTCACAAGTGGCCTCGGTTGCAAGCTGGATCCGGTTGTGGATGGTGTTTACTGCTTGGTCGATTGTTTGGGTTGGGAGGTTGTCGAACTCAAGGATGGGGTCGCCAGCAAGGAAGGTGTCATAGTCACGGGCACGTATGGTTTCCAATCTGGGCCTGGATGGTGCCACATATCTGAAGGGGGTTGCTTGGAGGGATGTGACCACAGGGATGTGATCCGACCCCACGTTCTTGCCTGGGGTTACTCTGCAGTGGAACAGGTCACAATCTCTGTTGGTCAGCACTATGTCAGGGGTGCCCCTATGGTTGCCCGCAAAGAACGTCTTAAAGTGGGGGCCTTGGAAGGAGAGGTCCCGGTTTTGCATTAGATTGAAGAGCTGCCTGCCCTTGAGGTCTGGCCTGTCAGGAGCGTTGAATAAGGCCTGATGGTGGGCATTCAGGTCTCCTGCGATGATAGTGGGGAGGTTCCTGTCGAGCAGCTTGTTCAGAGGGATGGAGGGGAGGTAGGCCAGTCTAGGTGGTAGATATGCGGTGCAGACAATGAGGGGGCCGTGTGAAGTGGTGAGTTCTATTGCAAGAAAGTTGTCGTCTTCTATGAGGATGGGGCGGTAGGAGAGCCCTCTTCTTATTAGTATTGCCACCCCACTGTACCTACCCCTGTTGACTTCCCTGGTGGAATATCCCCAGATGGAGATGTGCTGGTCTTGTCTGGCCGCTGTTTCATTGAGTAAGACAACATCTGGGTTAAGTCTGGCTACCTCCAGAGTGAGAAGGTATCTGTTGTTGAAGTAATGTCTGATGTTCACCTGAAGGATTGTGATCCCCATTATTGACTATGAGACGGAAGTGTTTGTTTGGCTGTAGTGCCAATGTTATTACATTCGGTTTGGTCGCTTCTGTTTGTGGGGGTGGGGGGTAAAGCTGTTGAGCCAGGTATCTTGTTCCTGGTTCCGGTCGGGGATTGGTTGGGGTTGGGGTTTTCCATACGTTGCTGTGCCATTGAGGGGTCTTCGGTGTCACTGCTGTTCATGATGTCGACATCCGTGGTGCTAGAGTCGCTCTCTGGTGGAGAGTTGTGGGGGCTGCTTGCCCTTGCTCCGTCCACAGGGGATGGGGTTCGGCTGTAAGTGTTGGTCCTAGGCCTCTTGGTACCGCGTTGTGTGGAATATATTGTTGTGGGGCTGCGATGTTTGAAGCGAAATTTCCTAGGGCGGATGGGGTTCCGTATGGCAAGGGAGTTTGTGATAGCTTTGAGGACGATCTGATGTGGGATTGTTTCAGGAAGGGTGGACATAGGTGTTTCCCAGGATGTCGGGGTGGAGGGGCCGGGGTTGTTCAGGGAGTTTGGAGTCTCCTGGGCGTTGGTTGAGGCCTGGGGGCGAGGAGTACTAGGGTTGGGGTTGTTGGGTTGTGCTTGGGCCTGGCCGGCGGTTGTTGTGATGTTAGGAGTCAAGTAGGCAAGCGAGTCCTCGGACATATGGACAGGGGGTAGGCCATTGTCTTTCCTAAGTGAGTTCCAGAAACCTAGGAGCTTCACTGGGTTGTCTGGAAATTGGATTTGAGCAAATGTTAGGAGTTCGGCCCCTAAGCTGGGCTTGGGATCGGGGTTTGGTGCAAGAGAGTTAGGTGTTGGGGCCTGTTGTGTTTGATTCTGGGTTTGCTCTGGTATAACCGTGGGGTTATGGGGGTGTTGGGTGCTTTGGTGTCCCCCTTGGGCCACCGACTGGGCCTGTTGTTGGTTAGGGATGCCCCAGGCATTTACTGGTGGAGGAGGGGCAGGGATGGTAATAGCTGCCTGTTGGCGGGCTGCTGTCTCCGTTTCATGCAATTGCTTGATTGCCTCTTGCCTGCGAGGACAAAGATGCGAGATTGCAATGTGTGGACCATTGCATAGAGCACATTTGGGTGTTGGGTTTGTGCATTCCCTGTAGCTGTGTTCCCCTGTGCACCTGCTGCACTTGGGGGTTCCATTGTTACATGCATTGGAATAGTGGTCATACTGAAAGCATTTGAAGCATTGCTTGAGCTTGTAAAACCTCTGTGGGTAGATTTTGTCAGGTTCAGCCATGATGCCAAATGCAGAAAGGCCTTGTGTGCAGACTTGCGTTGCTTGCTCCGGTGAAGCCAGAGTAAGTTTCAGTACTTGGTTGTTGCGTTGGGTTGTGAATCTGTGGGCCTGAAGTATTTTGACATCCCTGTTTTTCCTCTCTATTTCTGCAATTATTTCATCATTTGAGTGATCCATGATGATGTCATGGATCCTATGTACAAAGATGGTGCGCTGGGCTTGGAATTCGGCAGGGGGGTAGACAGTGATATTCTTCTCCCTTAGTTTGTTCATGGTGTCTGACGAAAGGAGGTCTGGGAGGTTTGCATTGGGTACCAACAAGATGGCTCCATTCGTTATTTTGTACACATTTTTGTAGGTAATCTGGGTGGCCTCGTGAACCACCTCAAGTAGTTGGGCTGGGGTACGACCCCGGCCAGATTCGTCTGTGAATCTGACTTTGGTCGCCATGGCTTGGTGGGCCAGGCAGCCTGATCTAATCTATACTATGGTGGGTGCTGTGAAGTGTCCAGGTAGACTAAGTGGATGGTGGGTGTTAGTTAGGCCGAGGCCTCTAACTTCTAGTTGCTAGGCAACTAGAACTACTAGACAAAGTGGTAATTGAACCTAACGATAGCCTAAGCCTGCTACAAGGCTGTTAGATGCCCGATCAAACCTCCGCGAGAATTTCAAGAACCCGGTTTTGGCTACCGCTCGGGAATGATCGTTTGGAATGGCGAAATACAAGAGGTAGAAACAGTTTAGAAAGACAGCCTTATTCACACCTTAATTCTATGATTAGTAGGTTATGCATTGTGTATTGTGTGAGTGTGTGTGTGGTGTGAGTTGGTACAGGCAGGGAGAGAATGGGGAGGAGAGGGTGGGGAATGGGGGGGGGGAGGGGGTGTGGGATGAAGGATGAGGATGGGTAGTTATTTTATTGGGACATCATACTGCTGTAAGCGTCAGTAGAGCTAGGTTGAGACACAGTACAGGTGCCCCGGCGTGTCTTGACGCCGAGAGAGCTTGTAGTCGACTCTTTATGCCTTTATCTTTATGCCCTCCTGTGTCTTCTTCCTCGTCCCGCTCCGATCCTCCTTCCCATCCTCTTCCTCCATCTATCGGCTCTCCCCACCGCCTGTCGGTGCAGGCGGATGTCCATCGCTCTCCTAACGGCCGTCGTGTGTGCTCTCGTTCAGCTTCTCCTGTTGAGACCCTGGAATCCGTTGCCCGGTACGTAGTTGCTGGGACACCTGTCTCTTTAAGTCAGAAGCGTAAGCCTGGCTCCTCTCCTTCCTCCTCCCCGGCGGGTAAGAAGGCTTCGCTTTCTTCCTCAGCTCCTCCTTCTGGCTCTGTTGCTCCTTCCCCTCCCGTTTCAGTGATTGCACCCCCTGTTCCTGCTATGGAGGTTTCTTTGGCCCCTGCTTCCCTTTCGGTTGCTGCTCTTGCTGGGGTGCGCTCCCCTCTTTCTACTCCCCCTCTTCCTGCTGCTGTCCTTGACTGCTCCTCTCTGTTGTCTCCTCCTCCTCCGGACCCCGCCCGCCTACCTCTGATCTGTTCTCCCGTTTCCTTCCCTCCGTCTTTGCTCAGTTTACCCATGCCCCCTAACCCTGACTTTGCTGACCCTGATCCCGACCCTGATATTCTTTAACGTGCTCTGTTGCTCTTTCGCCTTTGTTTCTTCCTTGTTCTCTGTTTTTGTCCTTTCTCTTCTCGTCGTTGTCCATTCTTCAATGGAACGTTCGAGGTTATTACGCCAATTTCCTCGAACTCCAACTTCTGATTTCGCAGTTTTCGCCCCTTTGTGTCTGTCTCCAGGAGCCGATGCTTGGTGCTCGTCCTGGTCGTTTTCGTGGCTATTCCTTTCTCTCCCCCCCCCCCAGCCGTTGCTGGGGCTTCTAATTCTTCTGCTCTCTTGATTCGTGCTGATGTTCCCTTTGTTCCTTTACTTTTTCCTTCGCCTCTCCATTGTTCTGCTGCTCATATCTTTGTGGGGAAATGGTACACAGTTTGTTCCATTTATTTCCCCCCGAGTGTCCCGCTCTCTCTTCCTAATTTGAAACACCTCCTAGACTCCTTGCCGGAGCCTGTGCTCCTGCTGGGTGACTTCAATTGTCGTCATTCTTTTTGGGGTGACGTTCTGACGAATACCCGGGGTCGCCTTCTTGAGCCGTTTCTCCTCTCTTCTTCCCTGTCTCTTCTGAATTCTGGTGAGCCCACTCATTTGGACTCTCGGACTCGCACCCTTTCTTGTCTTGATCTTTCTCTCTGCTCTTCTTCTCTTTGCTTAGATTTCACGTGGCAGGTTCTTGATGACCTCCATGGAAGTGATCATTTCCCCATCCTTGTTTCCTTTTTCTCTTTTCGCGCTTCCCTCTCTTTCCCTAGGTGGCAGTTTGCTAAGGTGGACTGGACCCTGTTTTCCCTCAGTGCTACTCTCTCTGACCTCTCCCTTCTGCCTCTCCCTCGCGCTCTCCTCCTTTTTCATGACACTGTCTTCAACGCTGCCCTCCGCTCTATTACTCGCTCTTCCTCTCGGGGTCCACAGAAGTGCGTTCCCTGGTGGAATGCGGACTGTGCTCGGGCTGTCCGCTGTAAGCGTGCAACCTGGAAGAGGTACCGCCGTAGGCAGACGACCGATTCTTTTCTTTTCTTTCGGAAAGCGAGTGCGGTGGCCCGTAGGGCCATCCGTACGGCTAAACGTGAATGTTGGGTATCTTATGTCTCAACACTTACGTCTGAAACCCCTCTGACCCAGATCTGGAAGCGTATCCGCAAGATAGCGGGTAAGTTCGTTCCCGATGTTTCACCGGTCCTGGTCTAGCGTCGGCTGGTCTAGCGTTTACGGTGCCGGTGGACCATCCATTGGTTGGTGTCGCCCTGGTGGACGTGCTTCATGTGCAGCTGTCGGACCTGGTGGGCATCCAGCTGCTTCAGGGCAACCGTGCTGTGGTCAAGTTCCGCCTCCAGGCTGCCTTTCAGTCGTTTCTCGAGCGTTGTGAGGGGCGTGTTTACCCTCTCCCTGATTCAGCTGGCTCAGTTAAGGTGGTGAATCTTAGTGTCACCTTAACGTCTGTGGCGGTGCATGGTGCCCCCTTCGAATTTCAGGACGACTTTTTAACCTCCTGTTTTGAGCGATTTGGGACAGTGTTAAGTGTTCGTTGGAACAAGGTCGTTGCCGGGCACTGTGTTGGTATGCTTGACGGCTCCCGCACCCTGACAATGTCGCTGAAGTGTAGTGTACCATCGTCGATGTCCGTGTTGGGTTACACGCTCCGCTGCCAGTATCGGGGTCAACCGCGCACCTGTTATCGGTGTGGTCACGAGGGTCATCTGGCTGCAGCGTGCGACGTGGGAGCAGCTGGTCGGGTGCATGTTTTTCGTGCGGAGGATTTCCCGCCCTTGTTACGTTCGGGCGGTTCTGAGGACGGAGTAGGTGCTGTGCCTGAGGCGCCTGATTGCCTGTCTACTGCTCCGCCTGTTGAGGCGAATTCTACGGCCTGTGCGACGCGTCTGGTGACTGCTGTGGCCCCTGGGGTTGTTGAGCCGGTGTGTGTGGGTGTCGGGTTGTCGCCTGAGCTGCGAGTAGTGCAGGATGTCCCGGTGGAGGTCCATGTCCCGCCCCCGCCTGTGGATGTGATACCGGCTCCTGGGAACGCGGGTTCTGCTGTTTTAGAGGGGGTGCTTCGGCATGGGGAGGTGCCTGCCGTGCCTGTGTGTGTTGGTGACTGTAGTTCTGCTCTTTCCATCCCTTTGCAGAAGCGCGCGCGTCGGTGTTCTGAGGCTGTTTCCCTGGATGATGTGGACAGTGTGGGTGATGTGGCCTCTGTGGACTCTTCGGACGGTGCGGGTGTGGCCTGTGTGGATGTGAAGATGATGGCCGTGCCTGCGGCGGGGCCTGGTGGGCGTGTTGTGGTGCGACCTGTCTCGAAGCGTTCGTGGCGGGCTCGGAGTGTGTCTCCCCTTCGTGGTGTACCTTGGGAAGAGGTGGGGGAGTATGGTGATCTGGCGCCCCCCGCCGAGGATGATGGTGCTGTGAGGGGCTCCGAAATTGCTACCTGTGCCTCTCCTCCTGCGTCTCCTGCTGTTGGATCTCCGCAGTGGGGGGTTGTCCCTGATGATCGGGACCTCGTCGTGATGTTGCGAAAAGATGTGCGCCGGGGGGCCTCGGCTCCTGTGCCCGGTGGTGGGGTCGGTGCCGCGCCTGCATCTCCTGCTGTATCCCCTCCTTCCTTGCTCCGGTCTGGGGGTTGCCTAGTCCCGTCTGCTGGGGTCGTGCCCTGTGAGGGTCCGGAGTTGGGCCCTTATCGAGATGCCCGGGTGCTTCCGATCCCGTGGTGCTCGTCCACTGTCTGGGTGTCGCGGGTGAAGGAGTTTGTGTATAGGGTGCCGGATAGGATGTCTCAGTCGAGGGCACTGTCTGGTGGCCGGCTGCCTGCTGACCTGCGGGTGATTTGGGAAGCGTACTGCTTGCGCTTTCCGATACACAAGTTTCCGGAGAAGTATTAGTTCCCGTCTTGCGCACACTTGGGTCAGATGCCACCGTGACCACGACGCCCCGCCCCCCCGGTGCAGGGTGTCTCCTCTAACGTTCGCCTCTGTTTTCGTCGCCTCTCCTCTCTCTACGGCCCATCACATCTACCGCTTTTGACTTTCTTCTCCTCCTAACCGTCAACGCGTCTCCTTACGTCTTTCCTGGTGCAGTCATCGGGAGGGTTAACCCTTCATGCAAACTGCACCTATTCTCAAGAAGAAGATATATCATAATCAATGATGTTCATAGATTTATACCTTCTCCAGAGGGTTTGCTTAGTTATCAAAGCTCATTAAACTATATGTTTCGTCCATCTAGTTCCCTTTTTTATTTATTTCTCCTTTTAGGCACATATTTTTTGAACGAGTTCAGGAATGACCCATTATTTATTTCCATTTAGGTTTATATCAAGGTCCGCTGGTGTTGGTATAGTATTGTAAGTGTTTGCTGCTGTCACGTTGGATAGCGAGGATTGAGCTACATCTCCAAATGTATATTTGCCAGATAATTTGGCACTAAAAACAAAGCGCATATATTATTGTTTAGACTTAATCCGCTACTCATTACTTTCCTGAAGTTGTCGTATATACACTACAAAATCTTAGTGTAAATCACGACAATTAACACGTGATGAAAAATGTGACAGTGTCAGACCACCAAGGAAGAATTGAAACAGGAATTTCCTTAAGTATTTTCGTATTTAATAATACATCTTCAGAAGGGAGTTTCAATTCTTCCTTCGAGGTCTGACATTGTCACTACAGAACATGAATGTATTTACACGTTGCAACAATGAATAATGAGAACAATCATTATATGGATGGCGTAATAACAGGGGAGCATTAGCGCCTCTGGTGGTCAGATGCTTAACTGTATTAGAGGTTGACAGTTTAGATATTATAGTGAAGTAAGGGTGAGTGGCGCGTCTGGGAGCCCCGCTTCTTAACGTGTGGCTCAGTTGTCGACCAGCCGCCGCCTGGCAAGGGTCACGTTGATTACCAGTGAGCAAAAAATAAATGTGTTACAGATATCATTAATCAATCATAATATAGGAAGGATTGTTCGGGGTGTGTACTTCATGTTGTTATTCGTTATTATTTTGTATATTATATGTATTTAGACAAAATATAGAGGTGATTATCAGGTGGCAGCCATAGGTGTACCCGCTAGTTAAGTCATTAGGGCGCTTGTGGTGGCCTTAATAGCCATGCCAGTAGCTAGCCATCAATCTTAAGGTTATCTTGAGATGATTTCGGGGCTTAGCGTCCCCCGCGGCCCGGTCCTCGACCAGGCCTTCTTTTTCTTACACATCCCCAGGAAGCAGCCCATAGCAGCTGTCTAACTCCCAGGTACTTATTTACTGATAGGTAAACAGGGTCATCAGGGTGAAAGAAAGTGCCCATTTGTTTCAGCCTCCACCGGGGATCGAACCCGGAACCTCAGGATTACGAATCCGAAGCGCTGTCCACTCGGCTGTCAGGCCCCTTAAAACAACCCAAAGAGAAATCTTCGACATATTTTGATGAAAATCTGAATGAAACGAGAAATGTTGGCCACAGATTGTGTGAAGATGGTGGTGGTGGTGGGGGGGGGGATTGAAGGGGTGCAGGTTAGTACGATGAGCATGATTCAGAATGATGGAAGGAGAAGGGCTCCTATGATGAATTGACCTAAGGGCCACCATCTACAGTGGCCTCGACGGGGACAGGACGGCGGCACCTTGTCAAAGGTCAGCCTTCCTACTCCCTCCACCCTTATTTTATTGAGGATTTGTCTTGTGAATATTGTGAACAAGAGGAATGACTCGGCATTTACGACTTGAGTGGTTAAGCGGGTTCATGGGTTAATAATCCTATGGGGGAAACAACACACCTATTTTCTGTGTTACATTGTGGCTTGTTGAGCTTGAAGCTGTTGTCCAGCCTGTCTGTGTCAAATATGACATTTTAGAGAAGTGGTCTGTATTAATGACCTCCAACTTGGTCAGTATTACAAACGCCTCGGCTGTTATTTATTTATTTATATAACTACAAGTTATATTGGGTTTCTGATCAACCCGTCCTCTTAAAATTAACGTCACTTTTGGCTGGTATGCGCGGCGCTATGGCCAAATTTGGACGTAATTGGAAATGAAATAGACTCACAAAAGTGACGCACTGTTCCGTTTTCTGTTTGAGTCGTCCGGCTTACTCGGCCAGCTTAGAAGAGGATTCTTTCCATTAACATTTTTCATAACGTTTTGAAACTTTATGAGAATTTCCTGCCCACCTAACCTATCAGAGGACCCTTAACTTATTGTTGTTGAAAAAAAACATCCCAAATTTATTTTCATTTTGTTTTCAATTTCAAATTACGTCCATATTCGCCATACGGGTAAACGGCCAAAAGCGACGCTATTTTTAAGAGGACAGGTGACAAGGAGTACATAGCCCTATGTGTTTACATTCTTGTAAAGCCACTAGTACGCATAGCACTTCGGGCAGGTCCTTAATCTAACAGATAATATTAAATAGGTAATTTCTAGGAAAATTTATAGGCTAATCTATCAAAATCTATAACAATTTAAACATTTATAGTGTTAGTCCTTCAAAGATTCGAGGTAGTGACAGTTGAACAAGTTCTGGCATGATTGTTGTTGCTGTCTTGAACTTTCTCCAAAGCGGAAAATCATTTATGTGTTTTTGAAGTGAGGTTTCCATATTAGGACACAGTAGGCCAGATGGGGCCACAAGAGACTCGTACAGTTCAATATTCAATGTTGTTCATTTAAGTCAATGATTCCTTTAACTATTCTTAAGGATTCTTTTCATATTATCTGTGAGTCCCAGATGTTTAATGGCTGGTACATCATAACTCCTAGGTAATATTGACTTAAATTTACCAGAGGGCCACCATTTCTCCATGGTGCCCTCTACGGCAACAGGAAGCCGGCGGTTTGTCAAAGGTTCCCCTACGGTTCCTGAGGAGTTTGTCTATCTGTATTTTGAGCGCGCAAACTGCTGCATTATGACATTAAAGGTAGTTTGATAATATGTACACGGTGTCTTGTAGCTAAGGTAAAGGTGGCATATAATGTTTAGCAACAAGTCGCCCTAGATTGTTTAGTGTTAACGACTAGGGCGATGGAGTGGTCATAGCAGGATAGCAATTGTGCAGATAAATGGGGAAGATAATTGCAGACGAGGAGTCACAATAACGGGGGCTGAAATATGTTGACGAAACCACACACTAGAAAGTGAAGGGACGACTAGATAATTGTTTATCTAATAGATGGAAGATGTTAATTGTTTGCATCTTGTTTACTCTGCGATGTAAAATGAATTCACCTTTAAATGGCCATTTTTAACAATGTAATCACTAGGCTTCTAACGTTAGTTTAGTGCTCAGAGACCATATAAAGTACTTGAGGTGTTTTAAACATGTTGTTTATATAATTTAGGCCAATAGACAGCTAAATAAATTAATAGTACACAGTACTTTTAACTAAGGTTAGCTAAAGGTTTGTTTTAGTGGAAGACCCTAATAAGGTAATGTGTTTCTATGTAACTTTAAAAGAACATTGATGCTTAACCATAGCCTCATGAGTCAGAGACAAAAATGTATTCCGTTAGGCTATTGCAGTCTTATCAGTCTTGCTTACTCGCTATTGTTGATACAATCTGTAATTAATCTCCATTGCAATTTCACCTTTTCCAGTGATTGGTTCCAGTGTTCTTGAAATTCATAATTGTATTTTCCTACTCGATTGTATTTGAAATAAACTGTTTATACTTACCCTGGTGCTACATAGCCTTCCTGGTTTGGTGCATTCTTTTGATAATTACTTATGCTTGCCCTTAATATATGTAAAAAATATTTTTTCAGGAGTGTGACACGTGTGGACAAGTGTTGGATCAGAAGAGTCAAGGTAAAGTGCTTATTTAACAACTAGTTCTGGGGAGGAGCGGGTGGAACTAGATGGACGTAGAAAACTTCACATTCTTGTTACACTAACACTGGTTTGTGCCTCGGATGGGGTTTAGGATCCATTAAGTTCAGTAGAACTTCGGTTTCAACTCCTTTTGACCATGTCGTAGCTCAGTCGATTACGGCAGCGTCTGGGATGCTCTCGGATGCAGGTTTGAATCCTCGTCCCGGCCCTTGTGGATTTGTACACTCTTGTTAGCAGGCTGAGAGCTTTTCTTTCCCATAGATTTATTTATAGAAGAGTTAGCAATAAGTCGGCTGGGTTTATTAACGTATTGTTTTTAGGTCCCATTTAGATTATGCCGTTCAGTTTTGATCGCCATGCTAAAGAATGGACATAATTCACTAGAACACGTCAGTTAGGATGACAAAGTTAATCCCGTAAATTAGAAAGCTTCCGTATGAAGAGATGTTGGAAAAATCTTAACGTGACATGATTGAAGTGTACAAGTAGATGAATGGGCATAACAAGGAAGCTATTGATAAGGCTTTAAATGAAGATAAGTTCAGATTTAGGAAATACCTGGGTAAATACTGGTTTGGTAACTGGGTTGTGGATTTGTGGAACAAATTACTGGATCATGTGCAGACGACGAGTCACAATAACGTGGCTGAGGTATGTTGACCAGACCACACACTAGAAGGTGAAGGGACAACGACGTTTCGGTCCGTCCTGGACCATTCTCAAATCGATTGTGGATCATACTACTGGATCACTGGATCCATATTACTGGATCATAATAGGCATAGGAATCTTTGATTGGTTGAAGCTTAGGTTAGACGTATATGAATGAGTGTGGGTGGATATAAATAGGAAGTGCCACGTGCAGAACAATAGGCCATCTGCAGTTTCTTGACTTACGTTCTACTAGTTTACACTCGGAACGCGACTATCCAATCAGCTTACATCTGTATCCTCAATTGCTGCTAGGTGATCAAGGGCAAACATTTAACCTTGAATGTTTAATACAAAGCAAATGTTGGGTAGCAAAGGTGTGTGGTAAGGTAAAAGCTGGGTGGCGAGGCATGTTTTGGGGTAGTGAAGACTTAGAATATTGTTCAATGTGGGTGACAAAGACTTGCTGTGAAGAGTAGGTAAAGAATAAATTGAGAGATAGGAGAATAATCTTAAGATTAGAATTAGACTGGCTGGCATATGCATTATATATCATTAATGCATATGCCAGGGGGGGGGGGGATCTCCCCAAAGGCATAAACTGCTAGGTCAGGTCATCCACAAACCCATATCCAATGACTCCAAGGTCATGGGAAGCTTGACCTTCCCACGAAGTTGGAGGATTGTTGGTGGGTTTGTGGATTTGGAATGAGGGAAGAGGCGGGCTGGAGGAGGCAGTTTATGTCTTGGGAAATAATTGTAATCATTTTATTTAGAGATGAGTGTGAGCAGAAATGACACACTATAGAAGTCATTTATAGTGAAGATAATAATGTATTTTCCAAATGAGAAAAAATTATGCGTGGCGAAAACTTAAGTTGAGATAAAAGTATGTTGTCAACAGCTCTACAATAAAAGATTTCGTTGTGGAAGAAATTCCCGCCCGAAAGGTCGGCCATCTTGGCGCGCAGTTTGAACGCTCCTGGCTGGACTTTCTTTCCACACCTCGCCTGGAGCTCATCTTTGAATTCAGCTGGCTTTTTTGGGCCAGTGTGTGCTCACTGCAGCTATCCAAGGGCTCACAGCATCGGGGGAGGCCGGAGCCTTCCTAATGGACGCCATTTTTTGGAGCCAAATTCTGGCTCTATGCACGCATTCGCAGTTTGATATTACGACTTTTTATACCCAAAATATGCCAAGTGCTGAAAGCGGCAATGAGGCACATTTTGAACAAACTCCCCTGCAGTTTTCAAAATATCCCAAACATCCCAATTTCGAGGCCTGAGCAATATTTTGGAGCCAAATTCTGGCTCTCTGCACATATTCGCAGTTTGAAATTACGACTTTTTATACCCAACATATGCCATGTCTTGAAAGCGGCGTTTGGTCACATTTGTCAAAATCCCCCCTGCAGTTTTCAAAATATCTCAAACATCTCAATATCGAGGGCTGAGCCATATTTTGGAGCCAAATTCTGGCTCTCTGCACGTATTCGCAGTTGAAAATTGCGACTTTTTTTTTACCCAACATAGGCGAAGTACTGAAAGCGGCGTTTGGTCACATTTTGCACAAACTCCCTTGCAGTTTTCAAAATATCCCAAACATCCCAGTATTGAGGCCTGAGCCATATTTTGGAGCCAAATTCTGGCTCTCTGCACGTATTCGCAGTTTGAAATTACGACTTTTTATACCCAACATATGCCAAGTCCTGAAAGCGGCAGTGAGTCACATTTTGCACAAACTCCCCTGCAGTTTTCGAAATATCCCAAATATCCGAATTTCGAGGCCTGAGCCATATTTTGGAGCAAAATTCTGGCTCTCTGCACGTATTCGCAGTTTGAAATTCCGACTTTTTATACCCAATATATGCCAAGTACTTAAAGCGGCGTTTGGTCACATTTGTCCCAATCCCCCCTGCAGTTTTCAAAAAATCCCAAACATCCCAGTTTCGAGGCTTGAGCCATATTTTGAAGCCAAATTCATGCTCTCTGCACGTATTCGCAGTTCGAAATTCCGACTTTTTATACCCAACATATGCGAAGTACTGAAAGCGGCAATGAGTCACATTTTGCACAAACTCCCCTGCAGTTTTCGAAATATCCCAAATATCCCAATTTCGAGGCCTGAGCCATATTTTGGAGCCAAATTCTGGCTCTCTGCACGTATTCGCAGTTTGAAATTACGACTTTTTATACCCAACATATGCCAAGTCCTGAAAGCGACAGTGAGTCACATTTTGCACAAACTCCCCTGCAGTTTTCAAAATATCCCAAACACCCTAATTTCGAGGCCGGAGCCATATTTTGAAGTCAAATTCAGGCTCTCTGCACGTATTCGCAGTTTGATATTACAACTTTTTATACCCAACATATGCCAAGTACTGAAAGCGGCGTTTGGTCACATTTGTCCCAAACCTTCATGCAGTTTTCAAAATATCCCAAACATCCCAGTATTGAGGCCTGAGCCATATTTTGGAGCCAAATTCTGGCTCTCTGCACGTATTCGCAGTTTGATATTCCGACTTTTTATACCCAACATATGCCAAATACTGGACGCGGCAGTGAGTCACATTTTGGACAAACTCCCCTGCAGTTTACAAAATATCCCAAACATCCCAATTTCGAGGCCTAAGCCATATTGTCTAGCCAAATTCTGGCTCTATGCCCGTATTCACAGTTTGATATTACGACTTTTTATACCCAACATATGCCAAGTACTGGACGCGGCAGTGAGTCACATTTTGCACAAACTCCCATGCAGTTTTCGAAATATCCCAATTTCGAGTCCTGAGCCATATTTTGGAGCCAAATTCTGGCTCTCTGCACGTATTCGCAGTTTGAAATTGCGCCTTTTTTATACCCAACATATGCCAAGTACTGAATGCGGCGTTTGGTCACATTTGTCCCAAACCTCCCTGAAGTTTTCAAAATATCCCTTATATCCCAATTTCGAGGCCTGAGCCATATTTTGGAGCCAAATTCTGGCTATCTGCACGTATCCGCAGTTTGATATTACGACTTTTTATACCCAACACAGGCCAAGTAATGTATGCGGCAGTGAGTCACATTTTGCACAAACTCCCCTGCAGTTTTCGAAATATCCCAAATATCCCAATTTCGAGGCCTGAGCCATATTTTGGAGCCAAATTCTGGCTCTCTGCACGTATTCGCATTTTGAAATTACGACATTTTATACCCAACATATGCCAAGTACTGAAAGCGGCGTTTGGTCACATTTGTCCCAAACCTCTCTCCAGTTTTCAAAATATCCCAAACATCCCAATTTCGAGGCCTGAGCCATATTTTGGAGCCAAATTCTGGCTCTATGCACGTATTTGCAGTTTGATTCTACGACTTTTTATACCCAACATATGCATAGTCCTGAAAGCGGCAATGAGTCACATTTTGCACAAACTCCCCTGCAGTTTTCAAAATATCCCAAACACCCCAATTTCGAGGCCGGAGCCATATTTTGAAGTCAAATTCTGGTTTTCTGCACGTATTCGCAGTTTGATATTACGACTTTTTATACCCAACATATGCCAAGTACTGAAAGCGGCGTTTGGTCACATTTGTCCCAAACCTTCCTGCAGTTTTCAAAATATCCCAAACATCCCAATATCGAAGCGTGAGCCATATTTTGGAGATAAATTCTGGCTCTCTGCACGTATTTGCAGTTTGAAATTACGACTTTTTATACCCAACATATGCCAAGTACTGGACGCGGCAGTGAGTCACATTTTGCACAAACTCCCCTGCAGTTTTCAAAATATCCCAAACATCCCAATTTCGAGGCCTGAGCCATATTTTGGAGCCAAATTCTGGCTCTATGCACGTATTCGCAGTTTGATATTACGACTTTTTATACCCAACATATGCCAAGTCCTGAAAGCGGCAGTGAGTCACATTTTGCACAAACTCCCCTGCAGTTTTCGAAATATCCCAATTTTATAGGCCTTAGGCATATTTTTTTTAGCCAAATTCTGGCTCTCTGCACGTATTCGCAGTTTTAAATTACGACTTTTTATACTCAACATATGCCAAGTACTGGACTCGGCAGTGAGTCACATTTTGAACAAACTCCCCTGCAGTTTTCAAAATATCCCAAACATCCCAATTTCGAGGCCTGAGCCATATTTTGGAGCCAAATTCTGGCTCTATGCATGCATTCGCAGTTTGATATTACGACTTTTTATACTCAACATATGCCAAGTACTGAAAGCGGCACTGAGTCACATTTTGCATAAACTCCCCTGCAGTTTTCAAAATATCCCAAACATCCCAATTTTGAGGCCTGAGCCATATTTTTGAGCCAAATTCTGGCTCTATGCACGTATTCGCAGTTGAAAATTACGACTTTTTTTTACCCAACATATGCGAAGTACTGAAAGCGGTGTTTGGTCACATTTTGCACAAACTCCCTTGCAGTTTTCAAAATATCCCAAACATCCCAGTATTGAGGCATGAGCCATATTTTGGAGCCAAATTCTGGCTCTCTGCACGTATTCGCAGTTTGATATTCCGACTTTTTATACCCAACATATGCCAAATACTGGACGCGGCAGTGAGTCACATTTTGGACAAACTCCCCAGCAGTTTACAAAATATCCCAAACATCCCAATTTCGAGGCCTAAGCTATATTGTCTAGCCAAATTCTGGCTCTATGCACGTATTCACAGTTTGATATTACGACTTTTTATACCCAACATATGCCAAGTCCTGAAAGCGGCAGTGAGTCACATTTTGCACAAACTCCCCTGCAGTTTTCGAAATATCCCAAATATCCGAATTTCGAGGCCTGAGCCATATTTTGGAGCAAAATTCTGGCTCTCTGCACGTATTCGCAGTTTGAAATTCCGACTTTTTAAACCCAATATATGCCAAGTACTGAAAGCGGCGTTTGGTCACATTTGTCCCAATCCCCCCTGCAGTTTTCAAAATTTCCCAAACATCCCATTTTCGAGGCTTGAGCCATATTTTGGAGCCAAATTCAGGCTCTCTACACGTATTCGCAGTTCGAAATTCCGACTTTTTTTACCCAACATATGCCAAGTACTGAAAGTGGCAGTGAGACATTTTGCACAAACTCCCCTCCAGTTTTCAAAATATCCCAAAAATCCCAATTTCGAGGCCTGAGCAATATTTTGGAGCCAAATTCTGGCTCTCTGCACGTATTCGCAGTGTGAAATTGCGAGTTTTTATACCCAGCATATGCCAAGTACTGAAAGCGGCGTTTGGTCACATTTGTCCCAAACCTCCCTGCAGTTTTCAAAATATCCCAAAAATCCCAATTTCGGGGCCTGAGCAATATTTTGGAGCCAAATTCTGGCTTTATGCACGTATTCGCAGTTTAATATTACGACTTTTTATCCCAACATATGCCAAGTACTGGACGCGGCAGTGAGTCACATTTTGCACAAACTTCCCTGCAGTTTTAATAATATCCCAAACATCCCAATTTTGAGGCCTGAGCCATATTTTGGAGACAAATTCTGGCTCTCTGCACGTATTCGCAGTTTGATATTACGACTTTTTATACCCAACTTATGCCAAGTACTGGACGCGGCAGTGAGTCACATTTTGCACAAACTCCCATGCAGTTTTCGAAATATCCCAATTTCGAGGCCTGAGCCATATTTTGGAGCCAAATTCTCGCTCTCTGCACGTATTCGCAGTTTGATATTCCGACTTTTTATACCCAACATATGCCAAATACTGGACGCGGCAGTGAGTCACATTTTGGACAAACTCCCCTGCAGTTTACAAAATATCCCAAACATCCCAATTTCGAGGCCTAAGCCATATTGTCTAGCCAAATTCTGGCTCTATGCCCGTATTCACAGTTTGATATTACGACTTTTTATACCCAACATATGCCAAGTCCTGAAAGCGGCAGTGAGTCACATTTTGCACAAACTCCCCTGCAGTTTTCGAAATATCCCAAATATCCGAATTTCGAGGCCTGAGCCATATTTTGGAGCAAAATTCTGGCTCTCTGCACGTATTCGCAGTTTGAAATTCCGACTTTTTATACCCAATATATGCCAAGTACTTAAAGCGGCGTTTGGTCACATTTGTCCCAATCCCCCCTGCAGTTTTCAAAATATCCCAAACATCCCAGTTTCGAGGCTTGAGGCATATTTTGGAGCCAAATTCAGGCTCTCTGCACGTATTCGCAGTTCGAAATTCCGACTTTTTATACCCAACATATGCCAAGTACTGAAAGTGGCAGTGAGACATTTTGCACAAACTCCCCTCCAGTTTTCAAAATATCCCAAAAATCCCAATTTCGAGGCCTGAGCAATATTTTGGAGCCAAATTCTGGCTCTCTGCACGTATTCGCAGTTTGAAATTACGAGTTTTTATACCCAGCATATGCCAAGTACTGAGAGCGGCGTTTGGTCACATTTGTCCCAAACCTCCCTCCAGTTTTCAAAATATCCCAAATATCCCAATTTCGAGGCCTGAGCCATATTTTGGAGCCAAATTCTGGCTCTCTGCACGTATTCGCAGTTTGAAATTGCGACTTTTTTATACACAACATATGCCAAGTACTGAATGCGGCGTTTGGTCACATTTGTCCCAAACCTCCCTGAAGTTTTCAAAATATCCCTTATATCCCAATTTCGAGGCCTGAGCCATATTTTGGAGCCAAATTCTGGCTATCTGCACGTATTCGCAATTTGAAACTACGACTTTTTATACCCATCATATGCCAAGTACTGAAAGCGGCGTTTTGTCATATTTGTCCCAAAGTCCCCTGCAATTTTCAAAATATCCAAAATATCCCAATTTCGAGGCCTGAGCCATATTTTGGAGCCAAATTCAGGCTCTCTGTACGTATTCGCAGTTTGAAATTACGACTTTTTATACCCAACATATACCAAGTACTGAAAGCGGCGTTTGGTCATATTTGTCCCAAAGTCCCCTGCATTTTTCAAAATATCCCAAACATCCCAATTTCGAGGCCTGAGCCATATTTTGGAGCCAAATTCTGGCTCTCTGCACGTATTCGCAGTATGATATTACGACTTTTTATACCCAACATATCCAAATCCTGAAAGCGGCAGTGAGTCACATTTTGAACAAACGCCCCTGCAGTTTTCGAAATATCCCAAACATCCCAATTTCGAGGCCTGAGCCATATTTTGGAGCCAAATTCTGGCTCTCTGCACGTATTCGCAGTTTGAAATTACGACTTTTTATACCCAACATATACCAAGTACTGAAAGCGGCGTTTGGTCACATTTGTCCCAAACTTTCCTGCAGTTTTCAAAATATCACAAACATCCCAATTTCGAGGCCTGAGCCATATTTTGGAGCCAAATTCTGGCTTTCTGCACGTATTCACAGTTTGATATTACGACTTTTTATACCCAACATATGCCAAGTCCTGAAAGCGGCAGTGAGTCACATTTTGAACAAACTCCCCTGCAGTTTTCGAAATATCCCAAATATCCCAATTTCGAGGCCTGAGCCATATTTTGGAGCCAAATTCTGGCTCTCTGCACGTATTCGCAGTTTCAAATTGCGAATTTTTTATACCCAATATATGCCAAGTGCTGAAAGCGGCGTTTGGTCACATTTGTCCAAAACCTCCCTCCAGTTTTCAAAATATCCCAAAAATCCCAATTTCGAGGTCTGAGCCATATTTTGGAGCCTAATTCTGGCTCTATGCACGTATTCGCAGTTTGATATTACAACTTTTTATACCCAACATATGCCAAGTACTGGACGTGGCAGTGAGTCACATTTTGCACAAACTCCCCTGCAGTTTTCAAAATATCCCAAACATCCCAATTTCGAGTCCTGAGTTATATTTTGGAGCCAATTTCTGGCTCTCTGAACGTATTCGCAGTTTGAAATTACCACCTTTTATACCCAACATATGCCAAGTACTGAAAGCGGCGTTTTGTCATATTTGTCCCAATCCCCCCTGCATTTTTCAAAATATCCCAAACATCCCAATATCGAGGCCTGAGCCATATTTTGGAACCAAATTCTGGCTCTCTGCACGTATTCGCAGTTTGAAATTACTAATTTTATACCCAACATATGCCAAGTCCTGAAAGCGGCAGTGAGTCACATTTTGCACAAACTCCCCTGCAGTTTTCGAAATATCCCTAATATCCTAATTTCGAGGCATGAGCCATATTTTGGAGCCAAATTCTAGCTCTCTGCACGTGTTCGCAGTTTGAAATTACGAATTTTATACCCAACATATGCCAAGTCCTGAAAGCGGCAGTGAGTCACATTTTGCACAAACTCCCCTGCAGTTTTCGAAATATCCCAAATATCCCAATTTCGAGGCATGAGCCATATTTTGGAGCCAAATTCTAGCTCTCTGCACGTGTTCGCAGTTTGATAGTACGAATTTTTATACCCAACATATGCCAAGTCCTGAAAGCGGCAGTGAGTCACATTTTGCACAAACTCCCCTGCAGTTTTCAAAATATCCGAAATATCCCAATTTCGAGGCCTGAGCCATATTTTGGAGCCAAGTTCTGGCTCTCTGCACGTATTCGCAGTTTGAAATTGCGATTTTTTTTACCCAACATATGCCAAGTACTGAAAGCGGCAGTGAGTCACATTTTGCCCAAACTCCCCTCCAGTTTTCAAAATAACGCAAATGTCCCAATTTCGAGGCCTGAGCCATATTTTGGAGCCAAGTTCTGGCTCTCTGCACGTATTCGCAGTTAGAAATTGCATCTTTTTATACCCAACATATGCCAAGTACTGAAAGCGGCGTTTGGTCACATTTGTCCCAAACATCCCTGCAGTTTTCAAAATATCCCAAATATCCCAATTTCGAGGCCTGAGCCATATTTTGGAGCAAATTTCTGGCTCTCTGCACGTATTCGCAGTTCGAAATTACGTCTTTTTATACCCAACATATGCCAAGTACTGAAAGCGGCATTTGGTCACATTTGTCCCAAACCTGCCCACAGTTTTCAAAATATCCCAAATATCCCAATTTCGAGGCCTGAGCCATATTTTGGAGTCAAATTCTGGCTCTCTGCACGTATTCGCAGTTTGAAATTGCGACTTTTTTATACCCAACATATGCCAAGTACTGAAAGTGGTGTTTGGTCATATTTGTCTCAAACCTCCCTGCAGTTTTTAAAATATACCAAATATCCCAATTTCGAGGCCTGAGCCATATTTTGGAGCCAAATTCTGGCTCTCTGCACGTATTCGCAGTTTGAAATTGCGACTTTTTTATACCCAATATATGCCAAGTGCTGAAAGCGGCGTTTGGTCACATTTGTCCCAAACCTCCCTCCAGTTTTCAAAATATCCCTAACATCCCAATATCGAGGCTTGTGCAATATTTTGGAGCCAAATTCTGGCTCTTTGCACGTATTCGCAGTTTTATATTACGACTTTTTATTCCCAACATATGCCAAGTCTTGTAAGCGGCAATTAGTCATATTTTGCACAAACTCCCCTGCAGTGTTCAAAATATCGCAAACAACCCAATTTCGAGGCCTGAGCCATATTTTGGAGCCAAATTCTGGCTCTCTGCACGTATTCGCAGTTTTAAGTTACGACTTTTTATACCCAACATATGCCAAGTACTGAAATCGGCGTTTGGTCACATTTGTCCCAAACCTCCCTCCAGTTTTCAAAATATCCCTAACATCCCAATATCGAGGCCTGAGCCATATTTTGGAGCCAAATTCTGGCTCTATGCACGTAATCGCAGTTTGATATTACGACTTTTTATACCCAACATATTTCAAGTTCTGAAAGCGGCAGTGAGTCACATTTTGCACAAACTCCCCTGCAGTTCTCGAAATATCCCAAATATCCCAATTTCGAGGCCTGAGCCATATTTTGGAGCCAAATTCTGGCTCCCTGCACGTATTCGCAGTTTTAAGTTACGACTTTTTATACCCAACATATGCCAAGTACTGCAAGCGGCGTTTGGTCACATTTGTCCCAAACCTCCCTCCAGTTTTCAAAATATCCCAAACATCCCAATTTCTAGGCCTGAGCCATATTTTGGAGCCAAATTCTGGCTCTATGCACGTATTCGCAGTTTGATATTACGACTTTTTATACCCAACATATGCAAAGTACTGGACGCAGCAGTGAGACACATTTTACTCAAACTTCCCTGCAGTTTTCAAAATATCCCAAACATCCCAATTTCGAGACCTGAGCCATATTTTGGACCCAAATTCTGGCTCTCTGCACGTATTCGCAGTTTGAAATTGCGACTTTTTTATACCCAATATATGCCAAGTGCTGAAAGCGGCGTTTGGTCACATTTGTCCCAAACCTCCCTCCAGTTTTCAAAATATCCCAAACATCCCAATTTCGAGGCCTGAGCCATATTTTAGAGCCAAATTCTGGCTCTATGCACGTATTCGCAGTTTGATATTACGACTTTTTAAACCCAACATATGCCAAGTCCTGAAAGCGGCGTTTGGTCATATTTGTCCCAAAGTCCCCTGCAGTTTTCAAAATATCCCAAACATCCCAATTTCGAGGCCTGAGCCATATTTTGCAGCCAAATTATGGCTCTCTGCACGTATTCGCAGTTTGAAATTACCACCTTTTATACCCAACATATGCCAAGTCCTGAAATCGGCAGCGAGTCACATTTTGCACAAACTCCCCTGCAGTTTTCGAAATATCCTAAATATCCCAATTTCGAGGCATGAGCCATATTTTGGAGCCAAATTCTAGCTCTCTGCAAGTATTCGCAGTTTGAAATTAGGTCTTTTTATACCCAACATATGTGAAGTACTGAAAGCGGCATTTGGTCACATTTGTCCCAAACCTCCCTGCAGTTTTCAAAATATCCCAAATATCCCAATTTCGCGGCCTGAGCCATATTTTGGAGCCAAATTCAGGCTCTCTGCATGTATTCGCAGTTTGAAATTACGAGTTTTTATACCCAACATATGCCAAGTACTGAAAGTGGCGTTTGGTCATATTTGTCCCAAAGTCCCCTGCAGTTTTCAAAATATCCCAAACATCCCAATTTCAAGGACTGAGCCATATTTTGGAGCCAAATTCTGGCTCTCTGCACGTATTCGCAGTTTGAAATTACAACTTATTATACCCAACATATGCCAAGTACTGAAAGCGGCGTTTGGTCACATTTGTCCCAAATCTAACTGCAGTTTTCAAAGTATCCCAAACATCCCAATATCGAAGCCTGAGCCATATTTTGGGGCCAAATTCTGGCTCTCTAAAAGTATTCGCAGTTTGATATTACGACTTTTTAAACCCAACATATGCCAAGTCCTGAAAGCGGCGTTTGGTCATATTTGTCCCAAAGTCCCCTGCAGTTTTCAAAATATCCCAAACATCCCAATTTCGAGGCCTGAGCCATATTTTGGAGTCAAATTCTGGCTCTCTACATGTATTCGCAGTTTGATATTACAAGTTTTTATACCCAACATATGCCAAGTACTGAAAGCAGTAGTGAGTCACATTTTGCACAAACTCCCCTGCAGTTTTCAAAATATCCCAAACATCCCAATTTCGAGGATTGTGCAATATTTTGGAGCCAAATTCTGGCTCTCTGCACGTATTCGCAGTTTTAAATTACGACTTTTTATTTCCAACTTATGCCAAGTCCTGAAAGCGGCAGTGAGTCACATTTTGCACAAACTCCCCTGCAGTTTTCAAAATATCCTAAATACCCCAATTTCGAGGCCTGAGCCATATTTTGGAGCCAAATTCTGGCTCTGCACGTATTCGCAGTTTTAAATTACGACTTTTTATACCCAATATATGCCAAGTGCTGAAAGCGGCGTTTGGTCACATTTGTCCCAAACCTCCCTCAAGTTTTGAAAATATCCCAAACATCCCAATATCTAGGCCTGAGCCATATTTTGGAGCCAAATTCTGGCTCTATGCACGTAATCCCAGTTTGATATTTCGACTTTTTATACCCAACATATGCCAAGTCCTGTAAGCGGCAGTGATTCACATTTTGCACAAACTCCCCTGCAGTTCTCGAAATATCCCAAATATCCCAATTTCGAGGCCTGAACCATATTTTGGAGCCAAATTCTGGCTCTCTGCACGTATTCGCAGTTTTAAGTTACGACTTTTTATACCCATCATATGCTAAGTACTGAAAGCGGCGTTTGGTCACATTTGTCCCAAACCTCTCTCCAGTTTTCAAAATATCCCAAACATCCCAATTTCTAGGCCTGAGCCATATTTTGGAGCCAAATTCTGGCACTCTGCACGTATTCGCAGTTTGATATTACGACTTTTTATACCCAACATATGCAAAGTACTGGATGCAGCAGTGAGTCACATTTTGCACAAACTTCCCTGCAGTTTTCAAAAGATCCCAAACATCCCAATTTCGAGACCTGAGCCATATTTTGGACCCAAATTCTGGCTCTCTGCACGTATTCGCAGTTTGAAATTACGACTTTTTTATACCCAACATATGCGAAGTACTGAAAGCGGCGTTTGGCCACATTTGTCCCAAACCTTCCTGCAGTTATCAAAGTATCCCAAACAACCCAATATCGAGGCCTGAGCCATATTTTGGAGCAAAATTCTGGCTCTCTGCACGTATTCGCAATTTGAAATTACGACTTTTTATACCCATCATATGCCAAGTACTGAAAGCGGCGTTTGGTCATATTTGTCCCAAACTCCCCTGCAGTTTTCAAAATATCCCAAACATCCCAATGTCGAGGCCTGAGCCATATTTTGGAGCCAAATTCAGGCTTTCTGCACGTATTCGCAGTTTGAAATTACGACTTTTTATACCCAACATATGCCAAGTACTGAAAGCGGCGTTTGGTCATATTTGTCCCAAAGTCCCCTGCAGTTTTCAAAATATCCAAAATATCCCAATTTCGAGGCCTGAGCCATATTTTGGATCCAAATTCTGGCTCTCTACACGTATTCGCAGTTTGAAATTACGACTTTTTATACCCAACATATACCAAGTACTGAAAGCGGTGTTTGGTCATATTTGTCCCAAAGTCCCCTGCATTTTTCAAAATATCCCAAACATCCCAATTTCGAGGCCTGAGCCATATTTTGGAGCCAAATTCTGGCTCTCTGCACGTATTCGCAGTTTGAAATTACCACCTTTTATACCGATCATATGCCAAGTCCTGAAAGCGGCAGTGAGTCACATTTTGCACAAACTCCCCTGCAGTTTTCGAAATATCCTAAATATCCCCATTTCGAGGCATGAGCCATATTTTGGAGCCAAATTCTAGCTCTCTGCACGTATTCGCAGTTTGAAATTATGACTTTTTATACCCAACATATGCGAAGTACTGAAAGCGGCGTTTGGTCACATTTGTCTCAAACCTCCCTGCAGTTTTCAAAATATCCCAAATATCCCAATTTCAAGGCCTGACTCATAGTTTGGAGCCAAATTCAGGCTCTCTGCACGTATTCGCAGTTTGAAATTACGACTTTTTATACCTAACATATGCCAAGTACTGAAAGCGGCGTTTGGTCATATATGTCCCAAAGTCCCCTGCAGTTGTCAAAATATCCCAAACATCCCAATTTCGAGGCATGAGACATATTTTGGAGCCAAATTCTGGCTCTCTGCACGTATTCGCAGTTTGAAATTACCACCTTTTATACCCAACATATGCCAAGTCCTGAAAGCGGCAGTGAGTCACATTTTGCACAAACTCCCCTGCAGTTTTCAAAATATCCCAATTTCGAGGCCTGAGCCATATTTTGGAGCCAAATTCTGGCTCTCTACATGTATTCGCAGTTTGATATTACAAGTTTTTATACCCAACATATGCCAAGTACTGAAAGCGGTATTGAGTCACATTTTGCACAAACTCCCCTGCAGTTTTCAAAATATCCCAAACATCCCAATTTCGAGGATTGTGCAATATTTTGGAGCCAAATTCTGGCTCTTTGCACGTATTCGCAGTTTTATATTACGACTTTTTATTCCCAACATATGCCAAGTCCTGTAAGCGGCAATTAGTCATATTTTGCACAAACTCCCCTGCAGTGTTCAAAATATCGCAAACAACCCAATTTCGAGGCCTGAGCCATATTTTGGAGCCAAATTCTGGCTCTCTGCACGTATTCGCAGTTTTAAGTTACGACTTTTTATACCCAACATATGCCAAGTACTGAAATCGGCGTTTGGTCACATTTGTCACAAACCTCCCTCCAGTTTTCAAAATATCCCTAACATCCCAATATCGAGGCCTGAGCCATATTTTGGAGCCAAATTCTGGCTCTATGCACGTAATCGCAGTTTGATATTACGACTTTTTATACCCAACATATTTCAAGTTCTGAAAGCGGCAGTGAGTCACATTTTGCACAAACTCCCCTGCAGTTCTCGAAATATCCCAAATATCCCAATTTCGAGGCCTGAGCCATATTTTGGAGCCAAATTCTGGCTCCCTGCACGTATTCGCAGTTTTAAGTTACGACTTTTTATACCCAACATATGCCAAGTACTGCAAGCGGCGTTTGGTCACATTTGTCCCAAACCTCCCTCCAGTTTTCAAAATATCCCAAACATCCCAATTTCTAGGCCTGAGCCATATTTTGGAGCCAAATTCTGGCTCTATGCACGTATTCGCAGTTTGATATTACGACTTTTTATACCCAACATATGCAAAGTACTGGACGCAGCAGTGAGACACATTTTACACAAACTTCCCTGCAGTTTTCAAAATATCCCAAACATCCCAATTTCGAGACCTGAGCCATATTTTGGACCCAAATTCTGGCTCTCTGCACGTATTCGCAGTTTGAAATTACGACTTTTTTATACCCAACATATGCGAAGTACTGAAAGCGGCGTTTGGCCACATTTGTCCCAAACCTTCCTGCAGTTATCAAAATATCCCAAACAACCCATTATTGAGGCCTGAGCCATATTTTGGAGCCAAATTCGCAGCACAAATTCACATTTTGCACAAACTTCCCTGCAGTTTTCAAAATATCCCAAACATCCCAATTTCAAGACCTGAGCCATATTTTGGACCCAAATTCTGGCTCTCTGCACGTATTCGCAGTTTGAAATTACGACTTTTTTATACCCAACATATGCGAAGTAATGAAAGCGGCGTTTGGCCACATTTGTCCCAAACCTTCCTGCAGTTATCAAAATATCCTAAACAACCCATTATCGAGGCCTGAGCCATATTTTGGAGCCAAATTCTGGCTCTCTGCACGTATTCGCAGTTTGAAATTACGACTTTTTATACCCATCATATGCCAAGTACTGAAAGCGGCGTTTGGTCATATTTGTCCCAAACTCCCCTGCAGTTTTCAAAATATCCCAAACATCCCAATTTCGAGGCCTGAGCCATATTTTGGAGCCAAATTCAGGCTCTCTGCACGTATTCGCAGTTTGAAATTACGAATTTTTATACCCAACATATGCCAAGTACTGAATGCGGCATTTGGTCATATTTGTCCCAAAGTCCCCTGCAGTTTTCAAAATATCCCAAACATCCCAATTTCGAGGCCTGAGCCAGATTTTGGAGCCAAATTCTGGCTCTCTGCACGTATTCGCAGTTTGAAATTACCACCTTTTATACCCAACATATGCCAAGTCCTGAAAGCGGCAGTGAGTCACATTTTTCACAAACTCCCCTGCAGTTTTCGAAATATCCTAAATATCCCAAAATTTCGAGGCATGAGCTCTATTTTGGAGCCAAATTCTAGCTCTCTGCAAGTATTCGCAGTTTGAAATTACGACTTTTTATACCCAACATATTCAAAGTACTGAAAGCGGCGTTTGGTCACATTTGTCCCAAACCTCTCTCCAGTTTTCAAAATATCCCAAACATCCCAATTTCTAGGCCTGAGCCATATTTTGAAGCCAAATTCTGGCACTCTGCACGTATTCGCAGTTTGATATTACGACTTTTTATACCCAACATATGCAAAGTACTGGATGCAGCAATGAGTCACATTTTGCACAAACTTTCCTGCAGTTTTCAAAAGATCCCAAACATCCCAATATCGAGGCCTGAGCCATATTTTGGAGCCAAATTCTGGCTCTCTGCACGTATTCGCAGTTTGAAATTACGACTTTTTATACCCATCATATGCGAAGTACTGAAAGCGGCGTTTGGTCATATTTGTCCCAAACTCCCCTGCAGTTTTTAAAATATCCCAAACATCCCAATGTCGAGGCCTGAGCCATATTTTGGAGCCAAATTCAGGCTCTCTGCACGTATTCGCAGTTTGAAATTACGACTTTTTATACCCAACATATGCCAAGTACTGAAAGCGGCGTTTGGTCATATTTGTCCCAAAGGCCCCTGCAGTTTTCAAAATATCCAAAATATCCCAATTTCGAGGCCTGAGCCATATTTTGGAGCCAAATTCTGGCTCTCTGCACGTATTCGCAGTTTGAAATTACGACTTTTTATACCCAACATATACCAAGTACTGAAAGCGGCGTTTGGTCATATTTGTCCCAAAGTCCCCTGCATTTTTCAAAATAACCCAAACATCCCAATTTCAAGGCCTGAGCCATATTTTGGAGCCAAATTCTGGCTCTCTGCACGTATTCGCAGTTTGAAATTACCACCTTTTATACCGAACATATGCCAAGTCCTGAAAGCGGCAGTGAGTCACATTTTGCACAAACTCCCCTGCAGTTTTCGAAATATCCTAAATATCCCAATTTCGAGGCATGAGCCATATTTTAGAGCCAAATTCTAGCTCTCTGCACGTATTCGCAGTTTGAAATTACGACCTTTTATACCCAACATATGCGAAGTACTGAGAGCGGCGTTTGGTCACATTTTTCTCAAACCTCCCTGCAGTTTTCAAAATATCCCAAACATCCCAATGTCGAGGCCTGAGCCATATTTTGGAGCCAAATTCTGGCTCTATGCACGTATTCGCAGTTTGATATTACGACTTTTTATACCCAACATATGCCAAGTACTGAAACCGGCGTTTGGTCACATTTGTCCCAAACCTCCCTCCAGTTTTCAAAATATCCCAAACATCCCAATTTCTAGGCCTGAGCCATATTTTGGAGCCAAATTCTGGCTCTATGCACGTATTCGCAGTTTGATATTACGACTTTTTATACCCAACATATGCCAAGTCCTGAAAGTGGCAGTGAGTCACATTTTGCACAAACTCCCCTGCAGTTTTTGAAATATCCCAAATATCCCAATTTCGAGGCCTGAGCCATATTTTGGAGCCAAATTCTGGCACTCTTCACGTATTCACAGTTTGATAATACAACTTTTTATACCCAACATATGCAAAGTACTGGTCGCAGCAGTGAGACACATTTTGCACAAACTTCCCTGCAGTTTTCAAAATATCCCAAACATCCCAATTTCGAGACCTGAGCCATATTTTGGACCCAAATTCTGGCTCTCTGCACGTATTCGCAGTTTGAAATTACGACTTTTTTATACGCAACATATGCGAAGTACTGAAAGCGGCGTTTGGCCACATTTGTCCCAAACCTTCCTGCAGTTATCAAAATATCCCAAACAACCCATTATCGAGGCCTGAGCCATATTTTGGAGCCAAATTCTGGCTCTCTTCACGTATTCGCAGTTTGAAATTACGACTTTTTATACCCATCATATGCCAAGTACTGAATGCGGCGTTTGGTCATATTTGTCCCAAAGTCCCCTGCAGTTTTCAAAATATCCCAAACATCCCAATTTCGAGGCCTGAGCCATATTTTGGAGCCAAATTCTGGCTCTCTGCACGTATTCGCAGTTTGAAATTACCAACTTTTATACCCAACATATGCCAAGTCCTGAAAGCGGCAGTGAGTCACATTTTTCACAAACTCCCCTGCAGTTTTCGAAATATCCTAAATATTCCAAAATTTCGAGGCATGAGCCATTTTTTGGAGCCAAATTCTAGCTCTCTGCAAGTATTCGCAGTTTGAAATTACGACTTTTTATACCCAACATATTCAAAGTACTGAAAGCGGCGTTTGGTCACATTTGTCCCAAACCTCCCTCCAGTTTTAAAAATATCCCAAATATCCCAATTTCGAGGCCTGAGCCATATTTTGGAGCCAAATTCTGGCTCTCTGCATGTATTCGCAGTTTGAAATTACATCTTTTTATACCCAACATATACCAAGTACTGAAAGCGGCGTTTGGTCATATTTGTCCCAAAGTCCCCTGCAGTTTTCAAAATATCCAAAATATCCCAATTTAGAGGCCTGAGCCATATTTTGGAGCCAAATTCTGGCTCTCTGCACGTATTCGCAGTTTGAAATTACGACTTTTTATACCCAACATATACCAAGTACTGAAAGCGGCGTTTGGTCATATTTGTCCCAAAGTCCCCTGCATTTTTCAAATTATCCCAAACATCCCAATTTCGAGGCCTGAGCCATATTTTGGAGCCAAATTCTGGCTCTCTGCACGTATTCGCAGTTTGAAATTACCACCTTTATACCGAACATATGCCAAGTCCTGAAAGCGGCAGTGAGTCACATTTTGCACAAACTACCCTGCAGTTTTCGAAATATCCTAAATACCCCAATTTCGAGGCATGAGCTATATTTTGGAGCCAAATTCTAGCTCTGCACGTATTCGCAGTTTGAAATTACCACCTTTATACCGAACATATGCCAAGTCCTGAAAGCGGTAGTGAGTTACATTTTGCACAAACTCCCCTGCAGTTTTCAAAATATCCCAAATATCCCAATTTCGAGGCCTGAGCCATATTTTGGAGCCAAATTCTGGCTCTCTACATGTATTCGCAGTTTTATATTACAAGTTTTTATACCCAACATATGCCAAGTACTGAAAGCGGTAGTGAGTCACATTTTGCACAAACTCCCCTGCAGTTTTCAAAATATCCCAAACATCCCAATTTCGAGGATTGTGCAATATTTTGGAGCCAAATTCTGGCTCTTTGCACGTATTCGCAGTTTTATATTACGACTTTTTATTCCCAACATATGCCAAGTCCTGTAAGCGGCAATTAGTCACATTTTGCACAAACTCCCCTGCAGTGTTCAAAATATCCCAAACAACCCAATTTCGAGGCCTGAGCCATATTTTGGAGCCAAATTCTGGCTCTCTGCACGTATTCGCAGTTTGAAATTACCACCTTTAATACCCAACATATGCCAAGTCCTGAAAGCGGCAGAGAGTCACATTTTGCACAAACTCCCCTGCAGTTTTCAAAATATCCCAAATAACCCAATTTCGAGGCCTGAGCCATATTTTGGAGCCAAATTCTGGCTCCCTGCACGTATTCGCAGTTTTAAGTTACGACTTTTTATACCCAACATATGCCAAGTACTGAAAGCGGCGTTTGGTCTCATTTGTCCCAAACCTCCCTCCAGTTTTCAAAATATCCCAAACATCCCAATTTCTAGGCCTGAGCCAAATTTTGGAGCCAAATTCTGGCTCTATGCACGTATTCGCAGTTTGATATTACGACTTTTTATACCCAACATATGCGAAGTACTGAAAGCGGCGTTAGGTCACATTTGTCTCAAACCTTCCTGCAGTTTTCAAAATATCCCAAACATCCCAATATTGAGGCCTGAGCCATATTTTGGAGCCAAATTCTGGCTCTATGCACGTAATCGCAGTTTGATATTACTACTTATCATACCCAACATATTCCAAGTCCTGAAAGCGGCAGTGAGTCACATTTTGCACAAACTCCCCTGCAGTTCTCGAAATATCCCAAATATCCCAATTTCGAGGCCTGAGCCATATTTTGGAGCCAAATTCTGGCTCCCTGCACGTATTCGCTGTTTTAAGTTACGACTTTTTATACCCAACATATGCCAAGTACTGAAAGCGGCGTTTGGTCACATTTGTCCCAAACCTCCCTCCAGTTTTCAAAATATCCCAAACATCCCAATTTCTAGGCCTGAGCCATATTTTGGAGCCAAATTCTGGCTCCCTGCACGTATTCGCTGTTTTAAGTTACGACTTTTTATACCCAACATATGCCAAGTCCTGAAAGAGGCAGCGAGTCACATTTTGCACAAACTCCCCTGCAGTTTTTGAAATATCCCAAATATTCCAATTTCGAGGCCTGAGCCATATTTTGGAGCCAAATTCTGGCACTCTTCACGTATTCACAGTTTGATAATGCGACTTTTTATACCCAACATAAGCAAAGTACTGGACGCAGCAGTGAGACACATTTTGCACAAACTTCCCTGCAGTTTTCAAAATATCCCAAACATTCCAATTTCGAGACCTGAGCCATATTTTGGACCCAAATTCTGGCTCTCTGCACGTATTCGCAGTTTGAAATTACGACTTTTTTATACCCAACATATGCGATGTACTGAAAGCGGCGTTTGGCCACATTTGTCCCAAACCTTCCTGCAGTTATCAAAATATCCCAAACAACCCATTATCGAGGCCTGAGCCATATTTTGGAGCCAAATTCTGGCTCTCTGCACGTATTCGCAGTTTGAAATTACGACTTTTTATACCCATCATATGCCAAGTACTGAAAGCAGCGTTTGGTCATATTTGTCCCAAACTCCCCTGCAGTTTTCAAAATATCCCAAACATCCCAATTTCGAGGCCTGAGCCATATTTTGGAGCCAAATTCAGGCTCTCTGCACGTATTCGCAGTTTGAAATTACGACTTTTTATACCCAACATATGCCAAGTACTGAAAGCGGCGTTTGGTCATATTTGTCCCAAAGTCCCCTGCAGTTTTCAAAATATCCCAAACATCCCAATTTCGAGGCCTGAGCCATATTTTGGAGCCAAATTCTGGCTCTCTGCACGTATTCGCAGTTTGAAATTACCACATTTTATACCCAACATATGCGAAGTCCTGAAAGCGGCAGTGAGTCACATTTTTCACAAACTCCCCTGCAGTTTTCGAAATATCCTAAATATCCCAAAATTTCGAGGCATGAGCCATATTTTGGAGCCAAATTCTGGCTCTCTGCATGTATTCGCAGTTTGAAATTACATTATTTTATACCCAACATATGCGAAGTACTGAAAGCAGGGTTTGGTCACATTTGTCCCAAACCTCTCTCCAGTTTTCAAAATATCCCAAACATCCCAATTTCTAGGCCTAAGCCATATTTTGGAGCCAAATTCTGGCACTCTTCACGTATTCGCAGTTTGATATTACGACTTTTTATACCCAACATATGCAAAGTACTGGATGCAGCAGTGAGTCACATTTTGCACAAACTTCCCTGCAGTTTTCAAAAGATCCCAAACATCCCAATTTCGAGACCTGAGCCATATTTTGGACCCAAATTCTAGCTCTCTGCACGTATTCGCAGTTTGAAATTACGACCTTTTATACCCAACATATGCGAAGTACTGAAAGCGGCGTTTGGTCACATTTGTCCCAAACCTCCCTCCAGTTTTCAAAATATCCCAAACATCCCAATTTCTAGGCCTGAGCCATATTTTGGAGCCAAATTCTGGCTCTATGCACGTATTCGCAGTTTGATATTACGACTTTTTATACCCAACATATGCCAAGTCCTGAAAGAGGCAGCGAGTCACATTTTGCACAAACTCCCCTGCAGTTTTTGAAATATCCCAAATATACCAATTTCGAGGCCTGAGCCATATTTTGGAGCCAAATTCTGGCACTCTTCACGTATTCACAGTTTGATAATACGACTTTTTATACCCAACGTATGCAAAGTACTGGTCGCAGCAGTGAGACACATTTTGCACAAACTCTCCTGTAGTTTTCGAAATATCCTAAATATCCCAAAATTTCGAGGCATGAGCTCTATTTTGGAGCCAAATTCTAGCTCTCTGCAAGTATTCGCAGTTTGAAATTACGACTTTTTATACCCAACATATTCAAAGTACTGAAAGCGGCGTTTGGTCACATTTGTCCCAAACCTCCCTCCAGTTTTAAAAATATCCCAAATATCCCAATTTCGAGGCCTGAGCCATATTTTGGAGCCAAATTCTGGCTCTCTGCATGTATTCGCAGTTTGAAATTACATCTTATTATACCCAACATATGCAAAGTACTGAAAGCGGCGTTTGGTCACATTTGTCCCAAACCTCTCTCCAGTTTTCAAAATATCCCAAACATCCCAATTTCTAGGCCTGAGCCATATTTTGGAGCCAAATTCTGGCACTCTGCACGTATTCGCAGTTTGATATTACGACTTTTTATACCCAACATATGCAAAGTACTGGATGCAGCAGTGAGTCACATTTTGCACAAACTTCCCTGCAGTTTTCAAAAGATCCCAAACATCCCAATTTCGAGACCTGAGCCATATTTTGGACCCAAATTCTGGCTCTCTGCACGTATTCGCAGTTTGAAATTACGACTTTTTTATACCCAACATATGCGAAGTACTGAAAGCGGCGTTTGGCCACATTTGTCCCAAACCTTCCTGCAGTTATCAAAGTATCATAAACAACCCAATATCGAGGCCTGAGCCATATTTTGGAGCCAAATTCAGGCTCTCTGCACGTATTCGCAGTTTGAAATTACGACTTTTTATACCCAACATATGCCAAGTACTGAAAGCGGCGTTTGGTCATATTTGTCCCAAAGTCCCCTGCAGTTTTCAAAATATCCAAAATATCCCAATTTCGAGGCCTGAGCCATATTTTGGAGCCAAATTCTGGCTCTCTGCACGTATTCGCAGTTTGAAATTACCACCTTTTATACCCAACATATGCCAAGTCCTGAAAGCGGTATTGAGTCACATTTTGCACAAACTCCCCTGCAGTTTTCAAAATATCCCAAACATCCCAATTTCGAGGATTGTGCAATATTTTGGAGCCAAATTCTGGCTCTCTGCACGTATTCGCAGTTTGAAATTACCACCTTTTATACCCAACATATGCCAAGTACTGAAAGCGGCGTTTGGTCATATTTGTCCCAAAGTCCCCTGCAGTTTTCAAAATATCCCAAACATCCCAATTTCGAGGCCTGAGCCATATTTTGGAGCCAAATTCTGGCTCTCTGCACGTATTCGCAGTTTGAAATTACCACCTTTTATACCCAACATATGCCAAGTACTGAAAGCGGCGTTTGGTCATATTTGTCCCAAAGTCCCCTGCAGTTTTCAAAATATCCAAAATATCCCAATTTCGAGGCCTGAGCCATATTTTGGAGCCAAATTCTGGCTCTCTGCACGTATTCGCAGTTTGAAATTACGAATTTTATACCCAACATATACCAAGTACTGAAAGCGGCGTTTGGTCATGTTTGTCCCAAAGTCCCCTGCATTTTTCAAAATACCCCAAACATCCCAATTTCGAGGCCTGAGCAATATTTTGGAGCCAAATTCTGGCTCTCTGCAGGTATTCGCAGTTTGAAATTACGACCTTTTATACCCAACATATGCGAAGTACTGAAAGCGGCGTTTGGTCACATTTTTCTCAAACCTCCCTGCAGTTTTCAAAATATCCCAAACATCCCAATGTCGAGGCCTGAGCCATATTTTGGAGCCAAATTCTGGCTCTATGCACGTAATCGCAGTTTGATATTACTACTTTTCATACCCAACATATTCCAAGTCCTGAAAGCGGCAGTGAGTCACATTTTGCACAAACTCCCCTGCAGTTCTCGAAATATCCCAAATATCCCAATTTCGAGGCCTGAGCCATATTTTGGAGCCAAATTCAGGCTCCCTGCACGTATTCGCAGTTTTAAGTTACGACTTTTTATACCCAACATATGCCAAGTACTGAAAGCGGGGTTTGGTCACATTTGTCCCAAACCACCCTCCAGTTTTCAAAATATCCCAAACATCTCAATTTCTAGGCCTGAGCCATATTTTGGAGCCAAATTCTGGCTCTATGCACGTATTCGCAGTTTGATATTACGACTTTTTATACCCAACATATGCCAAGTCCTGAAAGAGGCAGCGACTCACATTTTGCACAAACTCCCCCTGCAGTTTTTGAAATATCCCAAATATCCCAATTTCGAGGCCTGAGCCATATTTTGGAGCCAAATTCTGGCTCTATGCACGTATTCGCAGTTTGATATTACGACTTTTTATACCCAACATATGCCAAGTACTGAAAGCGGCGTTTGGTCATATTTGTCCCAGAGTCCCCTGCAGTTTTCAAAATATCCCAAACATCCCAATTTCGAGGCCTGAGCCATATTTTGGAGCCAAATTCTGGCTCTCTGCACGTATTCGCAGTTTGAAATTACCACCTTTTATACCCAACATATGCCAAGTACTGAAAGCGGCGTTTGGTCATATTTGTCCCAAAGTCCCCTGCAGTTTTCAAAATATCCAAAATATCCCAATTTCGAGGCCTGAGCCATATTTTGGAGCCAAATTCTGGCTCTCTGCACGTATTCGCAGTTTGAAATTACGAATTTTATACCCAACATATACCAAGTACTGAAAGCGGCGTTTGGTCATGTTTGTCCCAAAGTCCCCTGCATTTTTCAAAATATCCCAAACATCCCAATTTCGAGGCCTGAGCAATATTTTGGAGCCAAATTCTGGCTCTCTGCAGGTATTCGCAGTTTGAAATTACGACCTTTTATACCCAACATATGCGAAGTACTGAAAGCGGCGTTTGGTCACATTTTTCTCAAACCTCCCTGCAGTTTTCAAAATATCCCAAACATCCCAATGTCGAGGCCTGAGCCATATTTTGGAGCCAAATTCTGGCTCTATGCACGTAATCGCAGTTTGATATTACTACTTTTCATACCCAACATATTCCAAGTCCTGAAAGCGGCAGTGAGTCACATTTTGCACAAACTCCCCTGCAGTTCTCGAAATATCCCAAATATCCCAATTTCGAGGCCTGAGCCATATTTTGGAGCCAAATTCAGGCTCCCTGCACGTATTCGCAGTTTTAAGTTACGACTTTTTATACCCAACATATGCCAAGTACTGAAAGCGGGGTTTGGTCACATTTGTCCCAAACCACCCTCCAGTTTTCAAAATATCCCAAACATCTCAATTTCTAGGCCTGAGCCATATTTTGGAGCCAAATTCTGGCTCTATGCACGTATTCGCAGTTTGATATTACGACTTTTTATACCCAACATATGCCAAGTCCTGAAAGAGGCAGCGACTCACATTTTGCACAAACTCCCCCTGCAGTTTTTGAAATATCCCAAATATCCCAATTTCGAGGCCTGAGCCATATTTTGGAGCCAAATTCTGGCACTCTTCACGTATTCACAGTTTGATAATACGACTTTTTATACCCAACATATGCAAAGTACTGGTCGCAGCAGTGAGACACATTTTGCACAAACTTCCCTGCAGTTTTCAAAATATCCCAAACATCCCAATTTCGAGACCTGAGCCATATTTTGGACCCAAATTCTGGCTCTCTGCACGTATTCGCAGTTTGAAATTACGACTTTTTTATACCCAACATATGCGAAGTACTGAAAGCGGCGTTTGGCCACATTTGTCCCATACCTTCCTGCAGTTATCAAAATATCCCAAACAACCCATTATCGAGGCCTGAGCCATATTTTGGAGCCAAAATCTGGCTCTCTGCACGTATTTGCAGTTTGAAATTACGACTTTTTATACCCATCATATGCCAAGTACTGAGAGTGGCGTTTGGTCATATTTGTCCCAAAGTCCCCTGCAGTTTTCAAAATATCCCAAACATCCCAATTTCGAGGCCTGAGCCATATTTTGGAGCCAAATTCTGGCTCTCTGCACGTATTCGCAGTTTGAAATTACCACCTTTTATACCCAACATATGCAAAGTCCTGAAAGCGGCAGTGAGTCACATTTTTCACAAACTCCCCTGCAGTTTTCGAAATATCCTAAATATTCCAAAATTTTGAGGCATGAGCCATATTTTGGAGCCAAATTCTAGCTCTCTGCAAGTATTCGCAGTTTGAAATTACGACTTTTTATACCCAACATATTCAAAGTACTGAAAGCGGCGTTTGGTCACATTTGTCCCAAACCTCCCTCCAGTTTTAAAAATATCCCAAATATCCCAATTTCGAGGCCTGAGCCATATTTTGGACCCAAATTCTGGCTCTCTGCACGTATTCGCAGTTTGAAATTACGATTTTTATACCCAACAAACACCAAGTACTGAAAGCGGCGTTTGGTCATATTTGTCCCAAACCTCTCTCCAGTTTTCAAAATATCCCAAACATCCCAATTTCTAGGCCTGAGCCATATTTTGGAGCCAAATTCTGGCTCTATGCACGTATTCGCAGTTTGATATTACGACTTTTTATACCCAACATATGCCAAGTCCTGAAAGCGGCAGAGAGACACATTTTGCACAAACTCCCCTGCAGTTTTCAAAATATCCCAAATATCCCAATTTCGAGGCCTGAGCCATATTTTGGACCCAAATTCTGGCTCTCTGCACGTATTCGCAGTTTGAAATTACGATTTTTATACCCAACATACACCAAGTACTGAAAGCGGCGTTTGGTCATATTTGTCCCAAACCTCTCTCCAGTTTTCAAAATATCCCAAACATCCCAATTTCTAGGCCTGAGCCATATTTTGGAGCCAAATTCTGGCTCTATGCACGTATTCGCAGTTTTATATTACGACTTTTTATACCCAACATATGCCAAGTCCTGAAAGCGGCAGAGAGTCACATTTTGCACAAACTCCCCTGCAGTTTTCAAAATATCCCAAACATCCCAATGTCGAGGCCTGAGCCATATTTTGGAGCCAAATTCAGGCTCTCTGCACGTATTCGCAGTTTGAAATTACGATTTTTATACCCAACATATGCCAAGTACTGAAAGCGGCGTTTGGTCATATTTGTCCTAAAGTCCCCTGCAGTTTTCAAAATATCCAAAATATCCCAATTTCGAGGCCTGAGCCATATTTTGGGGCCAAATTTTGGCTCTCTGCACATATTCGCAGTTTGAAATTATGAAGTTTTATACCCAACATATACCAAGTACTGAAAGCGGCGTTTGGTCATATTTGTCCCAAAGTCCCCTGCATTTTTCAAAATATCCCAAACATCCCAATTTCGAGGCCTGAGCCATATTTTGGAACCAAATTCTGGCTCTCTGCACGTATTCGCAGTTTGAAATTACCACCTTTATACCGAACATATGCCAAGTCCTGAAAGCGGCAGTGAGTCACATTTTGCACAAACTCCCCTGCAGTTTTCGAAATATCCTAAATACCCGAATTTCGAGGCATGAGCCATATTTTGGAGCCAAATTCTAGCTCTCTGCACGTATTCGCAGTTTGAAATTACGACTTTTTATACCTAACATATGCCAAGTACTGAAAGCGGCGTTTGGTCATATATGTCCCAAAGTCCTCTGCAGTTTTCAAAATATCCCAAACATCCCAATTTCGAGGCCTGAGACATATTTTGGAGCCAAATTCTGGCTCTCTGCACGTATTCGCAGTTTGAAATTACCACCTTTTATACCCAACATATGCCAAGTCCTGAAAGCGGCAGTGAGTCACATTTTGCACAAACTCCCCTGCAGTTTTCAAAATATCCCAAATATCCCAATTTCGAGGCCTGAGCCATATTTTGGAGCCAAATTCTGGCTCTTTGCACGTATTCGCAGTTTTATATTACGACTTTTTATTCCCAACATATGCCAAGTCCTGTAAGCGGCAATTAGTCACATTTTGCACAAACTCCCCTGCAGTGTTCAAAATATCCCAAACAACCCAATTTCGAGGCCTGAGCCATATTTTGGAGCCAAATTCTGGCTCTATGCACGTATTCACAGTTTTAAGTTACGACTTTTTATACCCAACATATGCCAAGTACTGAAATCGGCGTTTGGTCACATTTGTCACAAACTCCCCTGCAGTTTTCAAAATATCCCAAACATCCCAATTTCGAGACCTGAGCCATATTTTGGACCCAAATTCTGGCTCTCTGCACGTATTCGCAGTTTGATATTACGACTTTTTATACCCAACATATGCGAAGTACTGAAAGCGGCGTTTGGTCACATTTGTTTCAAACCTTCCTGCAGTTTTCAAAATATCCCAAACATCCCAATATCGAGGCCTGAGCCATATTTTGGAGCCAAATTCTGGCTCTATGCACGTAATCGCAGTTTGATATTACTACTTTTCATACCCAACATATTCCAAGTCCTGAAAGCGGCAGTGAGTCACATTTTGTACAAACTCCCCTGCAGTTCTCGAAATATCCCAAATATCCCAATTTCGAGGCCTGAGCCATATTTTGGAGCCAAATTCTGGCTCCCTGCACGTATTCGCAGTTTTAAGTTACGACTTTTTATACCCAACATATGCCAAGTACTGAAAGCGGCGTTTGGTCACATTTGTCCCAAACCTCCCTCCAGTTTTCAAAATATCCCAAACATCCCAATTTCTAGGCCTCAGCCATATTTTGGAGCCAAATTCTGGCTCTATGCATGTATTCGCAGTTTGATATTACGACTTTTTATACCCAACATATGCCAAGTCCTGAAAGAGGCAGCGAGTCACATTTTGCACAAACTCCCCTGCAGTTTTTGAAATGTCCCAAATATCCCAATTTCGAGGCCTGAGCCATATTTTGGAGCCAAATTCTGGCACTCTTCACGTATTCACAGTTTGATAATACGACTTTTTATACCCAACATATGCAAAGTACTGGTCGCAGCAGTGAGACACATTTTGCACAAACTTCCCTGCAGTTTTCAAAATATCCCAAACATCCCAATTTCGAGACCTGAGCCATATTTTGGACCCAAATTCTGGCTCTCTGCACGTATTCGCAGTTTGAAATTACGACTTTTTTATACCTAACATATGCGAAGTACTGAAAGCGGCGTTTGGCCACATTTGTCCCAAACCTTCCTGCAGTTATCAAAATATCCCAAACAACCCATTATCGAGGCCTGAGCCATATTTTGGAGCCAAATTCTGGCTCTCTGCACGTATTCGCAGTTTGAAATTACGACTTTTTATACCCATCATATGCCAAGTACTGAAAGCGGCGTTTGGTCATATATGTCCCAAAGTCCCCTGCAGTTTTCAAAATATCCCAAACATCCCAATTTCGAGGCCTGAGCCATATTTTGGAGCCAAATTCTGGCTCTCTGCACGTATTCGCAGTTTGAAATTACCACCTTTTATACCCAACATATGCCAAAACCTGAAAGCGGCAGTGAGTCACATTTTTCACAAACTCCCCTGCAGTTTTCGAAATATCCTAAGTATTCCAAAATTTCGAGGCATGAGCCATATTTTGGAGCCAAATTCTAGCTCTCTGCAAGTATTCGCAGTTTGAAATTACGACTTTTTATACCCAACATATTCAAAGTACTGAAAGCGGCGCTTGGTCACATTTGTCCCAAACCACCCTCCAGTTTTCAAAATATCCCAAATATCCCAATTTCGAGGCCTGAGCCATATTTTGGAGCCAAATTCTGGCTCTCTGCATGTATTCGCAGTTTGAAATTACATCTTTTTATACCCAACATATGCGAAGTACTGAAAGCGGCGTTTGGTCACTTTTGTCCCAAACCTCTCTCCAGTTTTCAAAATATCCCAAACATCCCAATTTCTAGGCCTGAGCCATATTTTGGAGCCAAATTCTGGCACTCTGCACGTATTCGCAGTTTGATATTACGACTTTTTATACCCAACATATGCAAAGTACTGGATGCAGCAGTGAGTCACATTTTGCACAAACTTCACTGCAGTTTTTAAAAGATCCCAAACATCCCAATTTCGAGACCTGAGCCATATTTTGGACTAAATTCTGGCTCTCTGCACGTATTCGCAGTTTGATATTACGACTTTTTTATACCCAACATATGCGAAGTACTGAAAGCGGCGTTTGGCCACATTTGTCCCAAACCTTCCTGCAGTTATCAAAATATCCCAAACAACCCATTATCGAGGCCTGAGCCATATTTTGGAGCCAAATTCTGGCTCTCTGCACGTATTCGCAGTTTGAAATTACGACTTTTTATACCCATCATATGCCAAGTACTGAAAACGGCGTTTGGTCATATATGTCCCAAAGTCCCCTGCAGTTTTCAAAATATCCCAAACATCCCAATTTCGAGGCCTGAGCCATATTTTGGAGCCAAATTCTGGCTCTCTGCACGTATTCGCAGTTTGAAATTACGATTTTTATACCCAACATACACCAAGTACTGAAAGCGGCGTTTGGTCACATTTGTCCCAAACCTCCCTCCAGTTTTCAAAATATTCCAAACATGCCAATTTCTAGGCGTGAGCCAAATTTTGGAGCCAAATTCTGGCTCTATGCACGTATTCGCAGTTTGATATTACGACTTTTTATACCCAACATATGCGAAGTACTGAAAGCGGCGTTTGGTCACATTTGTTTCAAACCTTCCTGCAGTTTTCAAAATATCCCAAACATCCCAATATCGAGGCCTGAGCCATATTTTGGAGCCAAATTCTGGCTCTATGCACGTAATCGCAGTTTGATATTACTACTTTTCATACCCAACATATTCCAAGTCCTGAAAGCGGCAGTGAGTCACATTTTGTACAAACTCCCCTGCAGTTCTCGAAATATCCCAAATATCCCAATTTCGAGGCCTGAGCCATATTTTGGAGCCAAATTCTGGCTCCCTGCACGTATTCGCAGTTTTAAGTTACGACTTTTTATACCCAACATATGCCAAGTACTGAAAGCGGCGTTTGGTCACATTTGTCCCAAACCTCCCTCCAGTTTTCAAAATATCCCAAACATCCCAATTTCTAGGCCTGAGCCATATTTTGGAGCCAAATTCTGGCTCTATGCATGTATTCGCAGTTTGATATTACGACTTTTTATACCCAACATATGCCAAGTCCTGAAAGAGGCAGCGAGTCACATTTTGCACAAACTCCCCTGCAGTTTTTGAAATATCCCAAATATCCCAATTTCGAGGCCTGAGCCATATTTTGGAGCCAAATTCTGGCACTCTTCACGTATTCACAGTTTGATAATACGACTTTTTATACCCAACATATGCAAAGTACTGGTCGCAGCAGTGAGACACATTTTGCACAAACTTCCCTGCAGTTTTCAAAATATCCCAAACATCCCAATTTCGAGACCTGAGCCATATTTTGGACCCAAATTCTGGCTCTCTGCACGTATTCGCAGTTTGAAATTACGACTTTTTTATACCTAACATATGCGAAGTACTGAAAGCGGCGTTTGGCCACATTTGTCCCAAACCTTCCTGCAGTTATCAAAATATCCCAAACAACCCATTATCGAGGCCTGAGCCATATTTTGGAGCCAAATTCTGGCTCTCTGCACGTATTCGCAGTTTGAAATTACCACCTTTTATACCCAACATATGCCAAGTCCTGAAAGCGGCAGTGAGTCACATTTTTCACAAACTCCCCTGCAGTTTTCGAAATATCCTAAGTATTCCAAAATTTCGAGGCATGAGCCATATTTTGGAGCCAAATTCTAGCTCTCTGCAAGTATTCGCAGTTTGAAATTACGACTTTTTATACCCAACATATTCAAAGTACTGAAAGCGGCGTTTTGTCACATTTTTCCCAAACCTCCCTCCAGTTTTCAAAATATCCCAAATATCCCAATTTCGAGGCCTGAGCCATATTTTGGAGCCAAATTCTGGCTTTCTGCATGTATTCGCAGTTTGAAATTACATCTTTTTATACCCAACATATGCGAAGTACTGAAAGCGGCGTTTGGTCACATTTGTCCCAAACCTCTCTCCAGTTTTCAAAATATCCCAAACATCCCAATTTCTAGGCCTGAGCCATATTTTGGAGCCAAATTCTGGCACTCTGCACGTATTCGCAGTTTGATATTACGACTTTTTATACCCAACATATGCAAAGTACTGGATGCAGCAGTGAGTCACATTTTGCACAAACTTCACTGCAGTTTTTAAAAGATCCCAAACATCCCAATTTCGAGACCTGAGCCATATTTTGGACCCAAATTCTGGCTCTCTGCACGTATTCGCAGTTTGAAATTACGACTTTTTTATACCCAACATATGCGAAGTACTGAAAGCGGCGTTTGGCCACATTTGTCCCAAACCTTCCTGCAGTTATCAAAGTATCCCAAACAACCCAATATCGAGGCCTGAGCCATATTTTGGAGCCAAATTCTGGCTCTCTGCACGTATTCGCAGTTTGAAATTACGATTTTTATACCCAACATACACCAAGTACTGAAAGCGGCGTTTGGTCATATTTGTCCCAAACCTCTCTCCAGTTTTCAAAATATCCCAAACATCCCAATTTCTAGGCCTGAGCCATATTTTGGAGCCAAATTCTGGCACTCTGCACGTATTCGCAGTTTGATATTACGACTTTTTATACCCAACATATGCAAAGTACTGGATGCAGCAGTGAGTTACATTTTGCACAAACTTCCCTGCAGTTTTCAAAATATCCCAAATATCCCAATTTCGAGGCCTGACCCATATTTTGGAGCCAAATTCAGGCTGTCTGCACGTATTCGCAGTTTGAAATTACGACTTTTTATACCTAACATATGCCAAGTACTGAAATCGGCGTTTGGTCATATATGTCCCAAAGTCCCCTGTAGTTTTCAAAATATCCCAAACATCCCAATTTCGAGGCCTGAGACATATTTTGGAGCCAAATTCTGGCTCTCTGCACGTATTCGCAGTTTGAAATTACCACCTTTAATACCCAACATATGCCAAGTCCTGAAAGCGGCAGAGAGTCACATTTTGCACAAACTCCCCTGCAGTTTTCAAAATATCCCAAACATCCCAATGTCGAGGCCTGAGCCATATTTTGGAGCCAAATTCAGGCTCTCTGCACGTATTCGCAGTTTGAAATTACGATTTTTATACCCAACATATGCCAAGTACTGAAAGCGGCGTTTGGTCATATTTGTCCCAAAGTCCCCTGCAGTTTTCAAAATATCCAAAATATCCCAATTTCGAGACCTGAGCCATATTTTGGAGCCAAATTCTGGCTCTCTGCACGTATTCGCAGTTTGAAATTACGACTTTTTATACCCAACATATACCAAGTACTGAAAGCGGCGTTTGGTCATATTTGTCCCAAAGTCCCCTGCATTTTTCAAAATATCCCAAACATCCCAATTTCGAGGCCTGAGCCATATTTTGGAGCCAAATTCTGGCTCTCTGCACGTATTCGCAGTTTGAAATTACCACCTTTATACCGAACATCTGCCAAGTCCTGAAACCGGCAGTGAGTCACATTTTGCACAAATTCCACTGCAGTTCTCGAAATATCCTAAATACAACAATTTCGAGGCATGAGCCATATTTTGGAGCCAAATTCTAGCTCTCTGCACGTATTCGCAGTTTGAAATTACGACTTTTTATACCCAACATATGCGAAGTACTGAAAGCGGCGTTTGGTCACATTTGTCTCAAACCTCCCTGCAGTTTTCAAAATATCCCAAATATCCCAATTTCGAGGCCTGACCCATATTTTGGAGCCAAATTCAGGCTCTCTGCACGTATTCGCAGTTTGAAATTACCACCTTTTATACCCAACATATGCCAAGTCCTGAAAGCGGCAGTGAGTCACATTTTGCACAAACTCCCCTGCAGTTTTCAAAATATCCCAAATATCCCAATTTCGAGGCCTGAGCCATATTTTGGAGCCAAATTCTGGCTCTCTACATGTATTCGCAGTTTTATATTACAAGTTTTTATACCCAACATATGCCAAGTACTGAAAGCGGTAGTGAGTCACATTTTGCACAAACTCCCCTGCAGTTTTCAAAATATCCCAAACATCCCAATTTCGAGGATTGTGCAATATTTTGGAGCCAAATTCTGGCTCTTTGCACGTATTCGCAGTTTTATATTACGACTTTTTATTCCCAACATATGCCAAGTCCTGTAAGCGGCAATTAGTCACATTTTGCACAAACTCCCCTGCAGTGTTCAAAATATCCCAAACAACCCAATTTCGAGGCCTGAGCCATATTTTGGAGCCAAATTCTGGCTCTCTGCACGTATTCGCAGTTTTAAGTTACGACTTTTTATACCCAACATATGCCAAGTACTGAAATCGGCGTTTGGTCACATTTGTCACAAACCTCCCTCCAGTTTTCAAAATATCCCAAACATCCCAATTTCTAGGCCTGAGCCAAATTTTGGAGCCAAATTCTGGCTCTATGCACGTATTCGCAATTTGATATTACGACTTTTTATACCCAACATATGCGAAGTACTGAAAGCGGCGTTTGGTCACATTTGTCCCAAACCTCTCTCCAGTTTTCAAAATATCCCAAACAAACCAAATTTCTAGGCCTGAGCCATATTTTGGAGCCAAATTCTGGCACTCTGCACGTATTCGCAGTTTGATATTACGACTTTTTATACCCAACATATGCAAAGTACTGGATGCAGCAGTGAGTCACATTTTGCACAAACTTCACTGCAGTTTTTAAAAGATCCCAAACATCCCAATTTCGAGACCTGAGCCATATTTTGGACCCAAATTCTGGCTCTCTGCACGTATTCGCAGTTTGAAATTACGACTTTTTTATACCCAACATATGCGAAGTACTGAAAGCGGCGTTTGGCCACATTTGTCCCAAACCTTCCTGCAGTTATCAAAGTATCCCAAACAACCCAATATCGAGGCCTGAGCCATATTTTGGAGCCAAATTCTGGCTCTCTGCACGTATTTGCAGTTTTAAGTTACGACTTTTAATACCCTACATATGCCAAGTACTGAAAGCGGCGTTTGGTCATATTTGTCCCAAAGTCCCCTGCAGTTTTCAAAATAACCCAAACATCCCAATTTCGAGGCCTGAGCCATATTTTGGAGCCAAATTCTGGCTCTCTGCACGTATTCGCAGTTTGAAATTACCACCTTTTATACCCAACATATGCGAAGTCCTGAAAGCTGCAGTGAGTCACATTTTTCACAAACTCCCCTGCAGTTTTCGAAATATCCTAAATATCCCAAAATTTCGAGGCATGAGCCATATTTTGGAGCCAAATTCTGGCTCTCTGCATGTATTCGCAGTTTGAAATTACATCATTTTATACCCAACATATGCGAAGTACTGAAAGCGGCGTTTTGTCACATTTGTCCCAAACCTCTCTCCAGTTTTCAAAATATCCCAAACATCCCAATTTCTAGGCCTGAGCCATTTTTTGGAGCCAAATTCTGGCACTCTTCACGTATTCGCAGTTTGATATTACGACTTTTTATACCCAACATATGCAAAGTACTGGATGCAGCAGTGAGTCACATTTTGCACAAACTTCCCTGCAGTTTTCAAAAGATCCCAAACATCCCAATTTCGAGACCTGAGCCATATTTTGGACCCAAATTCTAGCTCTCTGCACGTATTCGCAGTTTGAAATTACGACCTTTTATACCCAACATATGCGAAGTACTGAAAGCGGCGTTTGGTCACATTTTTCTCAAACCTCCCTGCAGTTTTCAAAATATCCCAAACATCCCAATATCGAGGCCTGAGCCATATTTTGGAGCCAAATTCTGGCTGTATGCACGTAATCGCAGTTTGATATTACTACTTTTCATACCCAACATATTCCAAGTCCTGAAAGCGGCAGTGAGTCACATTTTGCACAAACTCCCCTGCAGTTCTCGAAATATCCCAAATATCCCAATTTCGAGGCCTGAGCCATATTTTGGAGCCAAATTCTGGCTCCCTGCACGTATTCGCAGTTTTAAGTTACGACTTTTAATACCCAACATATGCCAAGTACTGAAAGCGGCGTTTGGTCACATTTGTCCCAAACCTCCCTCCAGTTTTCAAAATATCCCAAACATCCCAATTTCTAGGCCTGAGCCATATTTTGGAGCCAAATTCTGGCTCTATGCACGTATTCGCAGTTTGATATTACGACTTTTTATACCCAACATATGCCAAGTCCTGAAAGAGGCAGCGAGTCACATTTTGCACAAACTCCCCTGCAGTTTTTGAAATATCCCAAATATCCCAATTTCGAGGCCTGAGCCATATTTTGGAGCCAAATTCTGGCACTCTTCACGTATTCACAGTTTAATAATGCGACTTTTTATACCCAACATATGCAAAGTACTGGACGCAGCAGTGAGACACATTTTGCACAAACTTCCCTGCAGTTTTCAAAATATCCCAAACATTCCAATTTCGAGACCTGAGCCATATTTTGGACCCAAATTCTGGCTCTCTGCACGTATTCGCAATTTGAAATTACGACTTTTTTTAACCAACATATGCGAAGTACTGAAAGCGGCGTTTGGCCACATTTGTCCCAAACCTTCCTGCAGTTATCAAAATATCCCAAACAACCCATTATCGAGGCCTGAGCTCAAATTTTGGAGCCAAATTCTGGCTCTCTGCACGTATTCGCAGTTTGAAATTACCACCTTTTATACCCAACATATGCGAAGTCCTGAAAGTTGCAGTGAGTCACATTTTTCACAAACTCCCCTGCAGTTTTCGAAATATCCTAAATATCCCAAAATTTCGAGGCATGAGCCATATTTTGGAGCCAAATTCTAGCTCTCTGCATGTATTCGCAGTTTGAAATTACATCATTTTATACCCAACATATGCGAAGTACTGAAAGCAGCGTTTGGTCACATTTGTCCCAAACCTCTCTCCAGTTTTCAAAATATCCCAAACATCCCAATTTCTAGGCCTGAGCCATTTTTTGGAGCCAAATTCTGGCACTCTTCACGTATTCGCAGTTTGATATTACGACTTTTTATACCCAACATATGCAAAGTACTGGATGCAGCAGTGAGTCACATTTTGCACAAACTTCCCTGCAGTTTTCAAAAGATCCCAAACATCCCAATTTCGAGACCTGAGCCATATTTTGGACCCAAATTCAAGCTCTCTGCACGTATTCGCAGTTTGAAATTACGACCTTTTATACCCAACATATGCGAAGTACTGAAAGCGGCGTTTGGTCACATTTTTCCCAAACCTCCCTGCAGTTTTCAAAATATCCCAAACATCCCAATGTCGAGGCCTGAGCCATATTTTGGAGCCAAATTCTGGCTCTATGCACGTAATCGCAGTTTGATATTACTACTTTTCATACCCAACATATTCCAAGTCCTGAAAGCGGCAGTGAGTCACATTTTGCACAAACTCCCCTGCAGTTTTTGAAATATCCCAATTTCGAGGCCTGAGCCATATTTTGGAGCCAAATTCTGGCTCTATGCACGTATTCACAGTTTGATAATACGACTTTTTATACCCAACATATGCCAAGTCCTGAAAGAGGCAGTGAGTCACATTTTGCACAAACTTCCCTGCAGTTTTCAAAATATCCCAAACATCCCAATTTCGAGACCTGAGCCATATTTTGGACCCAAATTCTGGCTCTCTGCACGTATTCGCAGTTTGAAATTACCACCTTTTATACCCAACATATGCCAAGTCCTGAAAGCGGCAGTGAGTCACATTTTTCACAAACTCCCCTGCAGTTTTCGAAATATCCTAAGTATTCCAAAATTTCGAGGCATGAGCCATATTTTGAAGCCAAATTTTAGCTCTCTGCAAGTATTCGCAGTTTGAAATTATGACTTTTTATACCCAACATATTCAAAGTACTGAAAGCGGCGTTTGGTCACATTTGTCCCAAACCTCCCTCCAGTTTTCAAAATATCCCAAATATCCCAATTTCGAGGCCTGAGCCATATTTTGGAGCCAAATTCTGGCTCTCTGCATTTATTCGCAGTTTGAAATTACATCTTTTTATACCCAACATATGCGAAGTACTGAAAGCGGCGTTTGGTCACATTTGTCCCAAACCTCTCTCCAGTTTTCAAAATATCCCAAACATCCCAATTTCTAGGCCTGAGCCATATTTTGGAGCCAAATTCTGGCACTCTGCACGTATTCGCAGTTTGATATTACGACTTTTTATACCCAACATATGCAAAGTACTGGATGCAGCAGTGAGTCACATTTTGCACAAACTTCACTGCAGTTTTTAAAAGATCCCAAACATCCCAATTTCGAGACCTGAGCCATATTTTGGACCCAAATTCTGGCTCTCTGCACGTATTCGCAGTTTGAAATTACGACTTTTTTATACCCAACATATGCGAAGTACTGAAAGCGGCGTTTGGCCACATTTGTCCCAAACCTTCCTGCAGTTATCAAAGTATCCCAAACAACCCAATATCGAGGCCTGAGCCATATTTTGGAGCCAAATTCTGGCTCTCTGCACGTATTCGCAGTTTGAAATTACGATTTTTATACCCAACATACACCAAGTACTGAAAGCGGCATTTGGTCATATTTGTCCCAAACCTCTCTCCAGTTTTCAAAATATCCCAAACATCCCAATTTCTAGGCCTGAGCCATATTTTGGAGCCAAATTCTGGCACTCTGCACGTATTCGCAGTTTGATATTACGACTTTTTATACCCAACATATGCAAAGTACTGGATGCAGCAGTGAGTTACATTTTGCACAAACTTCCCTGCAGTTTTCAAAATATCCCAAATATCCCAATTTCGAGGCCTGACCCATATTTTGGAGCCAAATTCAGGCTCTCTGCACGTATTCGCAGTTTGAAATTACGATTTTTATACCCAACATACACCAAGTACTGAAAGCGGCGTTTGGTCATATATGTCCCAAAGTCCCCTGCAGTTTTCAAAATATCCCAAACTTCCCAATTTCGAGGCCTGAGACATATTTTGGAGCCAAATTCTGGCTCTCTGCACGTATTCGCAGTTTGAAATTACCACCTTTAATACCCAACATTTGCCAAGTCCTGAAAGCGGTAGAGAGTCACATTTTGCACAAACTCCCCTGCAGTTTTCAAAATATCCCAAACATCCCAATGTCGAGGCCTGAGCCATATTTTGGAGACAAATTCAGGCTCTCTGCACGTATTCGCAGTTTGAAATTACGATTTTTATACCCAACATATGCCAAGTACTGAAAGCGGCGTTTGGTCATATTTGTCCCAAAGTCCCCTGCAGTTTTCAAAATATCCAAAATATCCCAATTTCGAGGCCTGAGCCATATTTTGGAGCCAAATTCTGGCTCTCTGCACGTATTCGCAGTTTGAAATTACGACTTTTTATACCCAACATATACCAAGTACTGAAAGCGGCGTTTGGTCATATTTGTCCCAAAGTCCCCTGCATTTTTCAAAATATCCCAAACATCCCAATTTCGAGGCCTGAGCCTTATTTTGGAGCCAAATTCTGGCTCTCTGCACTTATTCGCAGTTTGAAATTACCACCTTTATACCGAACATATGCCAAGTCCTGAAAGCGGCAGTGAGTCACATTTTGCACAAACTCCCCTGCAGTTTTCGAAATATCCTAAATACCCCAATTTCGAGGCATGAGCCATATTTTGGAGCCAAATTCTAGCTCTCTGCACGTATTCGCAGTTTGAAATTACGACTTTTTATACCCAACATATGCGAAGTACTGAAAGCGGCGTTTGGTCACATTTGTCTCAAACCTCCCTGCAGTTTTCAAAATATCCCAAATATCCCAATTTCGAGGCCTGACCCATATTTTGGAGCCAAATTCAGGCTCTCTGCACGTATTCGCATTTTGAAATTACGACTCTTTATACCTAACATATGCCAAGTACTGAAAGCGGCGTTTGGTCATATATGTCCCAAAGTCCCCTGCAGTTTTCAAAATATCCCAAACATCCCAATTTCGAGGCCTGAGACATATTTTGGAGCCAAATTCTGGCTCTCTGCACGTATTCGCAGTTTGAAATTACCACCTTTTATACCCAACATATGCCAAGTCCTGAAAGGGGCAGTGAGTCACATTTTGCACAAACTCCCCTGCAGTTTTCAAAATATCCCAAATATCCCAATTTCGAGGCCTGAGCCATATTTTGGAGCCAAATTCTGGCTCTCTGCACGTATTCGCAGTTTTAAGTTACGACTTTTTATACCCAACATATGCCAAGTACTCAAATCGGCGTTTGGTCACATTTGTCACAAACCTCCCTCCAGTTTTCAAAATATCCCAAACATCCCAATATCGAGGCCTGAGCCATATTTTGGAGCCAAATTCTGGCTCTATGCACGTATTCGCAATTTGATATTACGACTTTTTATACCCAACATATGCGAAGTACTGAAAGCGGCGTTTGGTCACATTTGTCTCAAACCTCCCTGCAGTTTTCAAAATATCCCAAACATCCCAATATCGAGGCCTGAGCCATATTTTGGAGCCAAATTCTGGCTCTATGCACGTAATCGCAGTTTGATATTACTACTTTTCATACCCAACATATTCCAAGTCCTGAAAGCGGCAGTGAGTCACATTTTGCACAAACTCCCCTGCAGTTCTCGAAATATCCCAAATATCCCAATTTCGAGGCCTGAACCATATTTTGGAGCCAAATTCTAGCTCCCTGCACGTATTCGCAGTTTTAAGTTACGACTTTTAATACCCAACATATGCCAAGTACTGAAAGCGGCGTTTGGTCACATTTGTCCCAAACCTCCCTCCAGTTTTCAAAATATCCCAAACATCCCAATTTCTAGGCCTGAGCCATATTTTGGAGCCAAATTCTGGCTCTATGCACGTATTCGCAGTTTGATATTACGACTTTTAATACCCAACATATGCCAAGTACTGAAAGCGGCGTTTGGTCACATTTGTCCCAAACCTCCCTCCAGTTTTCAAAATAACCCAAACATCCCAATTTCGAGGCCTGAGCCATATTTTGGAGCCAAATTCTGGCGCTCTGCACGTATTCGCAGTTTGAAATTACCACCTTTTATACCCAACATATGCGAAGTCCTGATAGCTGCAGTGAGTCACATTTTTCACAAACTCCCCTGCAGTTTTCGAAATATCCTAAATATCCCAAAATTTCGAGGCATGAGCCATATTTTGGAGCCAAATTCTGGCTCTCTGCATGTATTCGCAGTTTGAAATTACATCATTTTATACCCAACATATGCGAAGTACTGAAAGCGGCGTTTGGTCACATTTGTCCCAAACCTCTCTCCAGTTTTCAAAATATCCCAAACATCCCAATTTCTAGGCCTGAGCCATTTTTTGGAGCCAAATTCTGGCACTCTTCACGTATTCGCAGTTTGATATTACGACTTTTTATACCCAACATATGCAAAGTACTGGATGCAGCAGTGAGTCACATTTTGCACAAACTTCCCTGCAGTTTTCAAAAGATCCCAAACATCCCAATTTCGAGACCTGAGCCATATTTTGGACCCAAATTCTAGCTCTCTGCACGCATTCGCAGTTTGAAATTACGACCTTTTATACCCAACATATGCGAAGTACTGAAAGCGGCGTTTGGTCACATTTTTCTCAAACCTCCCTGCAGTTTTCAAAATATCCCAAACATCCCAATGTCGAGGCCTGAGCCATATTTTGGAGCCAAATTCTGGCTCTATGCACGTAATCGCAGTTTGATATTACTACTTTTCATACCCAACATATTCCAAGTCCTGAAAGCGGCAGTGAGTCACATTTTGCACAAACTCCCCTGCAGTTCTCGAAATATCCCAAATATCCCAATTTCGAGGCCTGAGCCATATTTTGGAGCCAAATTCTGGCTCCCTGCACGTATTCGCAGTTTGAAATTACGACTTTTTATACCCAACATATGCCAAGTACTGAAAGCGGCGTTTGGTCACATTTGTCCCAAACCTCCCTCCAGTTTTCAAAATATCCCAAACATCCCAATTTCTAGGCCTGAGCCATATTTTGGAGCCAAATTCTGGCTCTATGCACGTATTCGCAGTTTGATATTACGACTTTTTATACCCAACATATGCCAAGTCCTGAAAGAGGCAGCGAGTCACATTTTGCACAAACTCCCCTGCAGTTTTTGAAATATCCCAATTTCGAGGCCTGAGCCATATTTTGGAGCCAAATTCTGGCACTCTTAACGTATTCACAGTTTGATAATACGACTTTTTATACCCAACATATGCAAAGTACTGGTCGCAGCAGTGTGACACATTTTGCACAAACTTCCCTGCAGTTTTCAAAATATCCCAAACATCCCAATTTCGAGACCTGAGCCATATTTTGGACCCAAATTCTGGCTCTCTGCACGTATTCGCAGTTTGAAATTACGACTTTTTTATACCCAACATATGCGAAGTACTGAAAGCGGCGTTTGGCCACATTTGTCCCAAACCTTCCTGCAGTTATCAAAATATCCCAAACAACCCATTATCGAGGCCTGAGCCATATTTTGGAGCCAAATTCTGGCTCTCTGCACGTATTCGCAGTTTGAAATTACGACTTTTTATACCCATCATATGCCAAGTACTGAAAGCGGCGTTTGGTCATATTTGTCCCAAAGTCCCCTGCAGTTTTCAAAATATCCCAAACATCCCAATTTCGAGGCCTGAGCCATATTTTGGAGCCAAATTCTGGCTCTCTGCACGTATTCGCAGTTTGAAATTACGACTTTTTATACCCAACATATACCAAGTACTGAAAGCGGCGTTTGGTCATATTTGTCCCAAAGTCCCCTGCATTTTTCAAAATATCCCAAACATCCCAATTTCGAGGCCTGAGCCATATTTTGGAGCCAAATTCTGGCTCTCTGCACGTATTCGCAGTTTGAAATTACCACCTTTATACCGAACATATGCCAAGTCCTGAAAGCGGCAGTGAGTCACATTTTGCACAAACTCCCCTGCAGTTTTCGAAATATCCTAAATACCCCAATTTCGAGGCATGAGCCATATTTTGGAGCCAAATTCTAGCTCTCTGCACGTATTCGCAGTTTGAAATTACGACTTTTTATACCCAACATATGCGAAGTACTGAAAGCGGCGTTTGGTCACATTTGTCTCAAACCTCCCTGCAGTTTTCAAAATATCCCAAATATCCCAATTTCGAGGCCTGACCCATATTTTGGAGCCAAATTCAGGCTCTCTGCACGTATTCGCAGTTTGAAATTACGACTCTTTATACCTAACATATGCCAAGTACTGAAAGCGGCGTTTGGTCATATATGTCCCAAAGTCCCCTGCAGTTTTCAAAATATCCCAAACATCCCAATTTCGAGGCCTGAGCCATATTTTGGAGCCAAATTCTGGCTCTCTGCACGTATTCGCAATTTGAAATTACCACCTTTTATACCCAACATATTCCAAGCCCTGAAAGCGGCAGTGAGTCACATTTTGCACAAACTCCCCTGCAGTTCTCGAAATATCCCAAATATCCCAATTTCGAGGCCTGAGCTATATTTTGGAGCCAAATTCTGGCTCCCTCCACGTATTCGCAGTTTTAAGTTACGACTTTTTATACCCAACTTATGCCAAGTACTGAAAGCATCGTTTGGTCACATTTGTCCCAAACCTCCCTCCAGTTTTCAAAATATCCCAAACATCCCAATTTCTAGGCCTGAGCCAAATTTTGGAGCTAAATTCTGGCTCTATGCACGTATTCGCAATTTGATATTACGACTTTTTATACCCAACATATGCGAAGTACTGAAAGCGGCGTTTGGTCACATTTGTCTCAAACCTCCCTGCAGTTTTCAAAATATCCCAAACATCCCAATATCGAGGCCTGAGCCATATTTTGGAGCCAAATTCTGGCTCTATGCACGTAATCGCAGTTTTATATTACTACTTTTCATACCCAACATATTCCAAGTCCTGAAAGCGGCAGTGAGTCACATTTTGCACAAACTCCCCTGCAGTTCTCGAAATATCCCAAATATCCCAATTTCGAGGCCTGAGCCATATTTTGGAGCCAAATTCTAGCTCCCTGTACGTATTCGCAGTTTTAAGTTACGACTTTTAATACCCAACATATGCCAAGTACTGAAAGCGGCGTTTGGTCACATTTGTCCCAAACCTCCCTCCAGTTTTCAAAATATCCCAAACATCCCAATTTCTAGGCCTGAGCCATATTTTGGAGCCAAATTCTGGCTCTATGCACGTATTCGCAGTTTGATATTACGAATTTTTATACCCAACATATGCCAAGTCCTGAAAGAGGCAGCGAGTCACATTTTGCACAAACTCCCCTGCAGTTTTTGAAATATCCCAATTTCGAGGCCTGAGCCATATTTTGGAGCCAAATTCTGGCACTCTTCACGTATTCACAGTTTGATAATGCGACTTTTTATACCCAACATATGCAAAGTACTGGACGCAGCAGTGAGACACATTTTGCACAAACTTCCCTGCAGTTTTCAAAATATCCCAAACATTCCAATTTCGAGACCTGAGCCATATTTTGGACCCAAATTCTGGCTCTCTGCACGTATTCGCAGTTTGAAATTACGACTTTTTTATAACCAACATATGCGAAGTACTGAAAGCGGCGTTTGGCCACATTTGTCCCAAACCTTCCTGCAGTTATCAAAATATCCCAAACAACCCATTATCGAGGCCTGAGCCATATTTTGGAGCCAAATTCTGGCTCTCTGCACGTATTCGCAGTTTGAAATTACGACTTTTTATACCCATCATATGCCAAGTACTGAAAGCGGCGTTTGGTCATATTTGTCCCAAACTCCCCTGCAGTTTTCAAAATAACCCAAACATCCCAATTTCGAGGCCTGAGCCATATTTTGGAGCCAAATTCTGGCTCTCTGCACGTATTCGCAGTTTGAAATTACCACCTTTTATACCCAACATATGCGAAGTCCTGAAAGCTGCAGCGAGTCACATTTTTCACAAACTCCCCTGCAGTTTTCGAAATATCCTAAATATCCCAAAATTTCGAGGCATGAGCCATATTTTGGAGCCAAATTCTGGCTCTCTGCATGTATTCGCAGTTTGAAATTACATCATTTTATACCCAACATATGCGAAGTACTGAAAGCGGCGTTTGGTCACATTTGTCCCAAACCTCTCTCCAGTTTTCAAAATATCCCAAACATCCCAATTTCTAGGCCTGAGCCATTTTTTGGAGCCAAATTCTGGCACTCTTCACGTATTCGCAGTTTGATATTACGACTTTTTATACCCAACATATGCAAAGTACTGGATGCAGCAGTGAGTCACATTTTGCACAAACTTCCCTGCAGTTTTCAAAATATCCCAAACATCCCAATTTCGAGACCTGAGCCATATTTTGGACCCAAATTCTGGCTCTCTGCACGTATTCGCAGTTTGAAATTACGACTTTTTTATACCCAACATATGCGAAGTACTGAAAGCGGCGTTTGGCCACATTTGTCCCAAACCTTCCTGCAGTTATCAAAATATCCCAAACAACCCATTATCGAGGCCTGAGCCATATTTTGGAGCCAAATTCTGGCTCTCTGCACGTATTCGCAGTTTGAAATTACGACTTTTTATACCCATCATATGCCAAGTACTGAAAGCGGCGTTTGGTCATATTTGTCCCAAAGTCCCCTGCAGTTTTCAAAATATCCCAAACATCCCAATTTCGAGGCCTGAGCCATATTTTGGAGCCAAATTCTGGCTCTCTGCACGTATTCGCAGTTTGAAATTACCACCTTTTATACCCAACATATGCCAAGTCCTGAAAGCGGCAGTGAGTCACATTTTTCACAAACTCCCCTGCAGTTTTCGAAATATCCTAAATATTCCAAAATTTCGAGGCATGAGCCATATTTTGGAGCCAAATTCTAGCTCTCTGCAAGTATTCGCAGTTTGAAATTACGACTTTTTATACCCAACATATTCAAAGTACTGAAAGCGGCGTTTGGTCACATTTGTCCCAAACCTCCCTCCAGTTTTCAAAATATCCCAAATATCCCAATTTCGAGGCCTGAGCCATATTTTGGAGCCAAATTCTGGCTCTCTGCATGTATTCGCAGTTTGAAATTACATCTTTTTATACCCAACATATGCGAAGTACTGAAAGCGGCGTTTGGTCACATTTGTCCCAAACCTCTCTCCAGTTTTCAAAATATCCCAAACATCCCAATTTCTAGGCCTGAGCCATATTTTGGAGCCAAATTCTGGCACTCTGCACGTATTCACAGTTTGATATTACGACTTTTTATACCCAACATATGCAAAGTACTGGATGCAGCAGTGAGTCACATTTTGCACAAACTTCACTGCAGTTTTTAAAAGATCCCAAACATCCCAATATCGAGGCCTGAGCCATATTTTGGAGCCAAATTCTGGCTCTATGCACGTATTCGCAATTTGATATTACGACTTTTTATACCCAACATATGCGAAGTACTGAAAGCGGCGTTTGGTCACATTTGTCTCAAACCTCCCTGCAGTTTTCAAAATATCCCAAACATCCCAATATCGAGGCCTGAGCCATATTTTGGAGCCAAATTCTGGCTCTATGCACGTAATCGCAGTTTGATATTACTACTTTTCATACCCAACATATTCCAAGTCCTGAAAGCGGCAGTGAGTCACATTTTGCACAAACTCCCCTGCAGTTCTCGAAATATCCCAAATATCCCAATTTCGAGGCCTGAGCCATATTTTGGAGCCAAATTCTAGCTCCCTGCACGTATTCGCAGTTTTAAGTTACGACTTTTAATACCCAACATATGCCAAGTACTGAAAGCGGCGTTTGGTCACATTTGTCCCAAACCTCCCTCCAGTTTTCAAAATATCCCAAACATCCCAATTTCTAGGCCTGAGCCATATTTTGGAGCCAAATTCTGGCTCTATGCACGTATTCGCAGTTTGATATTACGACTTTTTATACCCAACATATGCCAAGTCCTGAAAGAGGCAGCGAGTCACATTTTGCACAAACTCCCCTGCAGTTTTTGAAATATCCCAATTTCGAGGCCTGAGCCATATTTTGGAGCCAAATTCTGGCACTCTTCACGTATTCACAGTTTGATAATGCGACTTTTTATACCCAACATATGCAAAGTACTGGACGCAGCAGTGAGACACATTTTGCACAAACTTCCCTGCAGTTTTCAAAATATCCCAAACATTCCAATTTCGAGACCTGAGCCATATTTTGGACCCAAATTCTGGCTCTCTGCACTTATTCGCAGTTTGAAATTACGACTTTTTTATAACCAACATATGCGAAGTACTGAAAGCGGCGTTTGGCCACATTTGTCCCAAACCTTCCTGCAGTTATCAAAATATCCCAAACAACCCATTATCGAGGCCTGAGCCATATTTTGGAGCCAAATTCTGGCTCTCTGCACGTATTCGCAGTTTGAAATTACGACTTTTTATACCCATCATATGCCAAGTACTGAAAGCGGCGTTTGGTCATATTTGTCCCAAACTCCCCTGCAGTTTTCAAAATATCCCAAACATCCCAATTTCGAGGCCTGAGCCATATTTTGGAGCCAAATTCAGGCTCTCTGCACGTATTCGCAGTTTGAAATTACGACTTTTTATACCCAACATATGCCAAGTACTGAAAGCGGCGTTTGGTCATATTTGTCCCAAAGTCCCCTGCAGTTTTCAAAATAACCCAAACATCCCAATTTCGAGGCCTGAGCCATATTTTGGAGCCAAATTCTGGCTCTCTGCACGTATTCGCAGTTTGAAATTACCACCTTTTATACCCAACATATGCGAAGTCCTGAAAGCTGCAGCGAGTCACATTTTTCACAAACTCCCCTGCAGTTTTCGAAATATCCTAAATATCCCAAAATTTCGAGGCATGAGCCATATTTTGGAGCCAAATTCTGGCTCTCTGCATGTATTCGCAGTTTGAAATTACATCATTTTATACCCAACATATGCGAAGTACTGAAAGCGGCGTTTGGTCACATTTGTCCCAAACCTCTCTCCAGTTTTCAAAATATCCCAAACATCCCAATTTCTAGGCCTGAGCCATTTTTTGGAGCCAAATTCTGGCACTCTTCACGTATTCGCAGTTTGATATTACGACTTTTTATACCCAACATATGCAAAGTACTGGATGCAGCAGTGAGTCACATTTTGCACAAACTTCCCTGCAGTTTTCAAAATATCCCAAACATCCCAATTTCGAGACCTGAGCCATATTTTGGACCCAAATTCTGGCTCTCTGCACGTATTCGCAGTTTGAAATTACGACTTTTTTATACCCAACATATGCGAAGTACTGAAAGCGGCGTTTGGCCACATTTGTCCCAAACCTTCCTGCAGTTATCAAAATATCCCAAACAACCCATTATCGAGGCCTGAGCCATATTTTGGAGCCAAATTCTGGCTCTCTGCACGTATTCCCAGTTTGAAATTACGACTTTTTATACCCATCATATGCCAAGTACTGAAAGCGGCGTTTGGTCATATTTGTCCCAAAGTCCCCTGCAGTTTTCAAAATATCCCAAACATCCCAATTTTGAGGCCTGAGCCATATTTTGGAGCCAAATTCTGGCTCTCTGCACGTATTCGCAGTTTGAAATTACCACCTTTTATACCCAACATATGCCAAGTCCTGAAAGCGGCAGTGAGTCACATTTTTCACAAACTCCCCTGCAGTTTTCGAAATATCCTAAATATTCCAAAATTTCGAGGCATGAGCCATATTTTGGAGCCAAATTCTAGCTCTCTGCAAGTATTCGCAGTTTGAAATTACGACTTTTTATACCCAACATATTCAAAGTACTGAAAGCGGCGTTTGGTCACATTTGTCCCAAACCTCCCTCCAGTTTTCAAAATATCCCAAATATCCCAATTTCGAGGCCTGAGCCATATTTTGGAGCCAAATTCTGGCTCTCTGCATGTATTCGCAGTTTGAAATTACATCTTTTTATACCCAACATATGCGAAGTACTGAAAGCGGCGTTTGGTCACATTTGTCCCAAACCTCTCTCCAGTTTTCAAAATATCCCAAACATCCCAATTTCTAGGCCTGAGCCATATTTTGGAGCCAAATTCTGGCACTCTGCACGTATTCACAGTTTGATATTACGACTTTTTATACCCAACATATGCAAAGTACTGGATGCAGCAGTGAGTCACATTTTGCACAAACTTCACTGCAGTTTTTAAAAGATCCCAAACATCCCAATATCGAGGCCTGAGCCATATTTTGGAGCCAAATTCTGGCTCTATGCACGTATTCGCAATTTGATATTACGACTTTTTATACCCAACATATGCGAAGTACTGAAAGCGGCGTTTGGTCACATTTGTCTCAAACCTCCCTGCAGTTTTCAAAATATCCCAAACATCCCAATATCGAGGCCTGAGCCATATTTTGGAGCCAAATTCTGGCTCTATGCACGTAATCGCAGTTTGATATTACTACTTTTCATACCCAACATATTCCAAGTCCTGAAAGCGGCAGTGAGTCACATTTTGCACAAACTCCCCTGCAGTTCTCGAAATATCCCAAATATCCCAATTTCGAGGCCTGAGCCATATTTTGGAGCCAAATTCTAGCTCCCTGCACGTATTCGCAGTTTTAAGTTACGACTTTTAATACCCAACATATGCCAAGTACTGAAAGCGGCGTTTGGTCACATTTGTCCCAAACCTCCCTCCAGTTTTCAAAATATCCCAAACATCCCAATTTCTAGGCCTGAGCCATATTTTGGAGCCAAATTCTGGCTCTATGCACGTATTCGCAGTTTGATATTACGACTTTTTATACCCAACATATGCCAAGTCCTGAAAGAGGCAGCGAGTCACATTTTGCACAAACTCCCCTGCAGTTTTTGAAATATCCCAATTTCGAGGCCTGAGCCATATTTTGGAGCCAAATTCTGGCACTCTTCACGTATTCACAGTTTGATAATGCGACTTTTTATACCCAACATATGCAAAGTACTGGACGCAGCAGTGAGACACATTTTGCACAAACTTCCCTGCAGTTTTCAAAATATCCCAAACATTCCAATTTCGAGACCTGAGCCATATTTTGGACCCAAATTCTGGCTCTCTGCACTTATTCGCAGTTTGAAATTACGACTTTTTTATAACCAACATATGCGAAGTACTGAAAGCGGCGTTTGGAAACATTTGTCCCAAACCTTCCTGCAGTTATCAAAATATCCCAAACAACCCATTATCGAGGCCTGAGCCATATTTTGGAGCCAAATTCTGGCTCTCTGCACGTATTCGCAGTTTGAAATTACGACTTTTTATACCCATCATATGCCAAGTACTGAAAGCGGCGTTTGGTCATATTTGTCCCAAACTCCCCTGCAGTTTTCAAAATATCCCAAACATCCCAATTTCGAGGCCTGAGCCATATTTTGGAGCCAAATTCAGGCTCTCTGCACGTATTCGCAGTTTGAAATTACGACTTTTTATACCCAACATATGCGAAGTACTGAAAGCGGCGTTTGGCCACATTTGTCCCAAACCTTCCTGCAGTTATCAAAATATCCCAAACAACCCATTATCGAGGCCTGAGCCATATTTTGGAGCCAAATTCTGGCTCTCTGCACGTATTCGCAGTTTGAAATTACGACTTTTTATACCCATCATATGCCAAGTACTGAAAGCGGCGTTTGGTCATATTTGTCCCAAAGTCTTCTGCAGTTTTCAAAATATCCCAAACATCCCAATTTCGAGGCCTGAGCCATATTTTGGAGCCAAATTCTGGCTCTCTGCACGTATTCGCAGTTTGAAATTACCACCTTTTATACCCAACATATGCCAAGTCCTGAAAGCGGCAGTGAGTCACATTTTTCACAAACTCCCCTGCAGTTTTCGAAATATCCTAAATATTCCAAAATTTCGAGGCATGAGCCATATTTTGGAGCCAAATTCTAGCTCTCTGCAAGTATTCGCAGTTTGAAATTACGACTTTTTATACCCAACATATTCAAAGTACTGAAAGTGGCGTTTGGTCACATTTGTCCCAAACCTCCCTCCAGTTTTCAAAATATCCCAAATATCCCAATTTCGAGGCCTGAGCCATATTTTGGAGCCAAATTCTGGCTCTCTGCATGTATTCGCAGTTTGAAATTACATCTTTTTATACCCAACATATGCGAAGTACTGAAAGCGGCGTTTGGTCACATTTGTCCCAAACCTCTCTCCAGTTTTCAAAATATCCCAAACATCCCAATTTCTAGGCCTGAGCCATATTTTGGAGCCAAATTCTGGCACTCTGCACGTATTCACAGTTTGATATTACGACTTTTTATACCCAACATATGCAAAGTACTGGATGCAGCAGTGAGTCACATTTTGCACAAACTTCCCTGCAGTTTTCAAAAGATCCCAAACATCCCAATTTCGAGACCTGAGCCATATTTTGGACCCAAATTCTAGCTCTCTGCACGTATTCGCAGTTTGAAATTACGACCTTTTATACCCAACATATGCGAAGTACTGAAAGCGGCGTTTGGTCACATTTTTCTCAAACCTTCCTTCAGTTTTCAAAATATCCCAAACATCCCAATGTCGAGGCCTGAGCCATATTTTGGAGCCAAATTCTGGCTCTCTGCACGTATTTGCAGTTTGAAATTACGACTTTTTATACCCATCATATGCCAAGAACTGAAAGCGGCGTTTGGTCATATTTGTCCCAAAGTCCCCTGCAGTTTTCAAAATATCCCAAACATCCCAATTTCGAGGCCTGAGCCATATTTTGGAGCCAAATTCTGGCTCTCTGCACGTATTCGCAGTTTGAAATTACCACCTTTATACCGAACATATGCCAAGTCCTGAAAGCGGCAGTGAGTCACATTTTGCACAAACTCCCGTGCAGTTTTCGAAATATCCTAAATACCCCAATTTCGAGGCATGAGCCATATTTTGGAGCCAAATTCTAGCTCTCTGCACGTATTCGCAGTTTGAAATTACGACTTTTTATACCCAACATATGCGAAGTACTGAAAGCGGCGTTTGGTCACATTTGTCTCAAACCTCCCTGCAGTTTTCAAAATATCCCAAATATTCCAATTTCGAGGCCTGACCCATATTTTGGAGCCAAATTCAGGCTCTCTGCACGTATTCGCAGTTTGAAATTACGACTCTTTATACCTAACATATGCCAAGTACTGAAAGCGGCGTTTGGTCATATATGTCCCAAAGTCCCCTGCAGTTTTCAAAATATCCCAAACATCCCAATTTCGAGGCCTGAGACATATTTTGGAGCCAAATTCTGGCTCTCTGCACGTATTCGCAGTTTGAAATTACCACCTTTTATACCCAACATATTCCAAGCCCTGAAAGCGGCAGTGAGTCACATTTTGCACAAACTCCCCTGCAGTTCTCGAAATATCCCAAATATCCCAATTTCGAGGCCTGAGCTATATTTTGGAGCCAAATTCTGGCTCCCTCCACGTATTCGCAGTTTTAAGTTACGACTTTTTATACCCAACTTATGCCAAGTACTGAAATCGGCGTTTGGTCACATTTGTCCCAAACCTCCCTCCAGTTTTCAAAATATCCCAAACATCCCAATTTCTAGGCCTGAGCCAAATTTTGGAGCCAAATTCTGGCTCTATGCACGTATTCGCAATTTGATATTACGACTTTTTATACCCAACATATGCGAAGTACTGAAAGCGGCGTTTGGTCACATTTGTCTCAAACCTCCCTGCAGTTTTCAAAATATCCCAAACATCCCAATATCGAGGCCTGAGCCATATTTTGGAGCCAAATTCTGGCTCTATGCACGTAATCGCAGTTTTATATTACTACTTTTCATACCCAACATATTCCAAGTCCTGAAAGCGGCAGTGAGTCACATTTTGCACAAACTCCCCTGCAGTTCTCGAAATATCCCAAATATCCCAATTTCGAGGCCTGAGCTATATTTTGGAGCCAAATTCTGGCTCCCTGCACGTATTCGCAGGTTTAAGTTACGACTTTTTATACCCAACATATGCCAAGTACTGAAAGCGGCGTTTGGTCACATTTGTCCCAAACCTCCCTCCAGTTTTCAAAATATCCCAAATATCCCAATTTCTAGGCCTGAGCCATATTTTGGAGCCAAATTCTGGCTCTATGCACGTATTCGCAGTTTGATATTACGACTTTTTATACCCAACATATGCCAAGTCCTGAAAGAGGCAGCGAGTCACATTTTGCACAAACTCCCCTGCAGTTTTTGAAATATCCCAATTTCGAGGCCTGAGCCATATTTTGGAGCCAAATTCTGGCACTCTTCACGTATTCACAGTTTGATAATACGTATTTTTATACCCAACATATGCGAAGTACTGAAAGCGGCGTTTGGCCACATTTGTCCCAAACCTTCCTGCAGTTATCAAAATATCCCAAACAACTCATTATCGAGGCCTGAGCCATATTTTGGAGCCAAATTCTGGCTCTCTGCACGTATTTGCAGTTTGAAATTACGACTTTTTATACCCATCATATGCCAAGAACTGAAAGCGGCGTTTGGTCATATTTGTCCCAAAGTCCCCTGCAGTTTTCAAAATATCCCAAACATCCCAATTTCGAGGCCTGAGCCATATTTTGGAGCCAAATTCTGGCTCTCTGCACGTATTCGCAGTTTGAAATTACCACCTTTATACCGAACATATGCCAAGTCCTGAAAGCGGCAGTGAGTCACATTTTGCACAAACTCCCCTGCAGTTTTCGAAATATCCTAAATACCCCAATTTCGAGGCATGAGCCATATTTTGGAGCCAAATTCTAGCTCTCTGCACGTATTCGCAGTTTGAAATTACGACTTTTTATACCCAACATATGCGAAGTACTGAAAGCGGCGTTTGGTCACATTTGTCTCAAACCTCCCTGCAGTTTTCAAAATATCCCAAATATCCCAATTTCGAGGCCTGACCCATATTTTGGAGCCAAATTCAGGCTCTCTGCACGTATTCGCAGTTTGAAATTACGACTCTTTATACCTAACATATGCCAAGTACTGAAAGCGGCGTTTGGTCATATATGTCCCAAAGTCCCCTGCAGTTTTCAAAATATCCCAAACATCCCAATTTCGAGGCCTGAGACATATTTTGGAGCCAAATTCTGGCTCTCTGCACGTATTCGCAGTTTGAAATTACCACCTTTTATACCCAACATATTCCAAGCCCTGAAAGCGGCAGTGAGTCACATTTTGCACAAACTCCCCTGCAGTTCTCGAAATATCCCAAATATCCCAATTTCGAGGCCTGAGCCATATTTTGGAACCAAATTCTGGCTCCCTGCACGTATTCGCAGTTTGAAATTACGACTTTTTATACCCAACATATGCCAAGTACTGAAAGCGGCGTTTGGTCACATTTGTCCCAAACCTCCCTCCAGTTTTCAAAATATCCCAAACATCCCAATTTCTAGGCCTGAGCCATATTTTGGAGCCAAATTCTGGCTCTATGCACGTATTCGCAGTTTGATATTACGACTTTTTATACCCAACATATGCCAAGTCCTGAAAGAGGCAGCGAGTCACATTTTGCACAAACTCCCCTGCAGTTTTTGAAATATCCCAATTTCGAGGCCTGAGCCATATTTTGGAGCCAAATTCTGGCACTCTTCACGTATTCACAGTTTGATAATGCGACTTTTTATACCCAACATATGCAAAGTACTGGACGCAGCAGTGAGACACATTTTGCACAAACTTCCCTGCAGTTTTCAAAATATCCCAAACATTCCAATTTCGAGACCTGAGCCATATTTTGGACCCAAATTCTGGCTCTCTGCACGTATTCGCAGTTTGAAATTACGACTTTTTTATAACCAACATATGCGAAGTACTGAAAGCGGCGTTTGGCCACATTTGTCCCAAACCTTCCTGCAGTTATCAAAATATCCCAAACAACCCATTATCGAGGCCTGAGCCATATTTTGGAGCCAAATTCTGGCTCTCTGCACGTATTCGCAGTTTGAAATTACGACTTTTTATACCCATCATATGCCAAGTACTGAAAGCGGCGTTTGGTCATATTTGTCCCAAACTCCCCTGCAGTTTTCAAAATATCCCAAACATCCCAATTTCGAGGCCTGAGCCATATTTTGGAGCCAAATTCAGGCTCTCTGCACGTATTCGCAGTTTGAAATTACGACTTTTTATACCCAACATATGCCAAGTACTGAAAGCGGCGTTTGGTCATATTTGTCCCAAAGTCCCCTGCAGTTTTCAAAATAACCCAAACATCCCAATTTCGAGGCCTGAGCCATATTTTGGAGCCAAATTCTGGCTCTCTGCACGTATTCGCAGTTTGAAATTACCACCTTTTATATGCGAAGTCCTGAAAGCTGCAGCGAGTCACATTTTTCACAAACTCCCCTGCAGTTTTCGAAATATCCTAAATATCCCAAAATTTCGAGGCATGAGCCATATTTTGGAGCCAAATTCTGGCTCTCTGCATGTATTCGCAGTTTGAAATTACATCATTTTATACCCAACATATGCGAAGTACTGAAAGCGGCGTTTGGTCACATTTGTCCCAAACCTCTCTCCAGTTTTCAAAATATCCCAAACATCCCAATTTCTAGGCCTGAGCCATTTTTTGGAGCCAAATTCTGGCACTCTTCACGTATTCGCAGTTTGATATTACGACTTTTTATACCCAACATATGCAAAGTACTGGATGCAGCAGTGAGTCACATTTTGCACAAACTTCCCTGCAGTTTTCAAAAGATCCCAAACATCCCAATTTCGAGACCTGAGCCATATTTTGGAACCAAATTCTAGCTCTCTGCACACATTCGCAGTTTGAAATTACGACCTTTTATACCCAACATATGCGAAGTACTGAAAGCGGCGTTTGGTCACATTTTTCTGAAACCTCCCTGCAGTTTTCAAAATATCCCAAACATCCCAATGTCGAGGCCTGAGCCATATTTTGGAGCCAAATTCTGGCTCTATGCACGTAATCGCAGTTTGATATTACTACTTTTCATACCCAACATATTCCAAGTCCTGAAAGCGGCAGTGAGTCACATTTTGCACAAACTCCCCTGCAGTTCTCGAAATATCCCAAATATCCCAATTTCGAGGCCTGAGCCATATTTTGGAACCAAATTCTGGCTCCCTGCACGTATTCGCAGTTTGAAATTACGACTTTTTATACCCAACATATGCCAAGTACTGAAAGCGGCGTTTGGTCACATTTGTCCCAAACCTCCCTCCAGTTTTCAAAATATCCCAAACATCCCAATTTCTAGGCCTGAGCCATATTTTGGAGCCAAATTCTGGCTCTATGCACGTATTCGCAGTTTGATATTACGACTTTTTATACCCAACATATGCCAAGTCCTGAAAGAGGCAGCGAGTCACATTTTGCACAAACTCCCCTGCAGTTTTTGAAATATCCCAATTTCGAGGCCTGAGCCATATTTTGGAGCCAAATTCTGGCACTCTTCACGTATTCACAGTTTGATAATACGACTTTTTATACCCAACATATGCAAAGTACTGGTCGCAGCAGTGAGACACATTTTGCACAAACTTCCCTGCAGTTTTCAAAATATCCCAAACATCCCAATTTCGAGACCTGAGCCATATTTTGGACCCAAATTCTGGCTCTCTGCACGTATTCGCAGTTTGAAATTACGACTTTTTTATACCCAACATATGCGAAGTACTGAAAGCGGCGTTTGGCCACATTTGTCCCAAACCTTCCTGCAGTTATCAAAATATCCCAAACAACCCATTATCGAGGCCTGAGCCATATTTTGGAGCCAAATTCTGGCTCTCTGCACGTATTCGCAGTTTGAAATTACGACTTTTTATACCCATCATATGCCAAGTACTGAAAGCGGCGTTTGGTCATATTTGTCCCAAAGTCCCCTGCAGTTTTCAAAATATCCCAAACATCCCAATTTCGAGGCCTGAGCCATATTTTGGAGCCAAATTCTGGCTCTCTGCACGTATTCGCAGTTTGAAATTACCACCTTTTATACCCAACATATGCCAAGTCCTGAAAGCGGCAGTGAGTCACATTTTTCACAAACTCCCCTGCAGTTTTCGAAATATCCTAAATATTCCAAAATTTCGAGGCATGAGCCATATTTTGGAGCCAAATTCTAGCTCTCTGCAAGTATTCGCAGTTTGAAATTACGACTTTTTATACCCAACATATTCAAAGTACTGAAAGCGGCGTTTGGTCACATTTGTCCCAAACCTCCCTCCAGTTTTCAAAATATCCCAAATATCCCAATTTCGAGGCCTGAGCCATATTTTGGAGCCAAATTCTGGCTCTCTGCACGTATTCACAGTTTGATATTACATCTTTTTATACCCAACATATGCGAAGTACTGAAAGCGGCGTTTGGTCACATTTGTCCCAAACCTCTCTCCAGTTTTCAAAATATCCCAAACATCCCAATTTCTAGGCCTGAGCCATATTTTGGAGCCAAATTCTGGCACTCTGCACGTATTCACAGTTTGATATTACGACTTTTTATACCCAACATATGCAAAGTACTGGATGCAGCAGTGAGTCACATTTTGCACAAACTTCACTGCAGTTTTTAAAAGATCCCAAACATCCCAATTTCGAGACCTGAGCCATATTTTGGACCCAAATTCTGGCTCTCTGCACGTATTTGCAGTTTAAAATTACGACTTTTTTATACCCAACATATGCGAAGTACTGAAAGCGGCGTTTGGCCACATTTGTCCCAAACCTTCCTGCAGTTATCAAAGTATCCCAAACAACCCAATATCGAGGCCTGAGCCATATTTTGGAGCCAAATTCTGGCTCTATGCACGTATTCGCAATTTGATATTACGACTTTTTATACCCAACATATGCGAAGTACTGAAAGCGGCGTTTGGTCACATTTGTCTCAAACCTCCCTGCAGTTTTCAAAATATCCCAAACATCCCAATATCGAGGCCTGAGCCATATTTTGGAGCCAAATTCTGGCTCTATGCACGTAATCGCAGTTTGATATTACTACTTTTCATACCCAACATATTCCAAGTCCTGAAAGCGGCAGTGAGTCACATTTTGCACAAACTCCCCTGCAGTTCTCGAAATATCCCAAATATCCCAATTTCGAGGCCTGAGCCATATTTTGGAGCCAAATTCTAGCTCCCTGCACGTATTCGCAGTTTTAAGTTACGACTTTTAATACCCAACATATGCCAAGTACTGAAAGCGGCGTTTGGTCACATTTGTCCCAAACCTCCCTCCAGTTTTCAAAATATCCCAAACATCCCAATTTCTAGGCCTGAGCCATATTTTGGAGCCAAATTCTGGCTCTATGCACGTATTCGCAGTTTGATATTACGACTTTTTATACCCAACATATGCCAAGTCCTGAAAGAGGCAGCGAGTCACATTTTGCACAAACTCCCCTGCAGTTTTTGAAATATCCCAATTTCGAGGCCTGAGCCATATTTTGGAGCCAAATTCTGGCACTCTTCACGTATTCACAGTTTGATAATGCGACTTTTTATACCCAACATATGCAAAGTACTGGACGCAGCAGTGAGATACATTTTGCACAAACTTCCCTGCAGTTTTCAAAATATCCCAAACATTCCAATTTCGAGACCTGAGCCATATTTTGGACCCAAATTCAGGCTCTCTGCACTTATTCGCAGTTTGAAATTACGACTTTTTTATAACCAACATATGCGAAGTACTGAAAGCGGCGTTTGGCCACATTTGTCCCAAACCTTCCTGCAGTTATCAAAATATCCCAAACAACCCATTATCGAGGCCTGAGCCATATTTTGGAGCCAAATTCTGGCTCTCTGCACGTATTCGCAGTTTGAAATTACGACTTTTTATACCCATCATATGCCAAGTACTGAAAGCGGCGTTTGGTCATATTTGTCCCAAACTCCCCTGCAGTTTTCAAAATATCCCAAACATCCCAATTTCGAGGCCTGAGCCATATTTTGGAGCCAAATTCAGGCTCTCTGCACGTATTCGCAGTTTGAAATTACGACTTTTTATACCCAACATATGCGAAGTACTGAAAGCGGCGTTTGGCCACATTTGTCCCAAACCTTCCTGCAGTTATCAAAATATCCCAAACAACCCATTATCGAGGCCTGAGCCATATTTTGGAGCCAAATTCTGGCTCTCTGCACGTATTCGCAGTTTGAAATTACGACTTTTTATACCCATCATATGCCAAGTACTGAAAGCGGCGTTTGGTCATATTTGTCCCAAAGTCCCCTGCAGTTTTCAAAATATCCCAAACATCCCAATTTCGAGGCCTGAGCCATATTTTGGAGCCAAATTCTGGCTCTCTGCACGTATTCGCAGTTTGAAATTACCACCTTTTATACCCAACATATGCCAAGTCCTGAAAGCGGCAGTGAGTCACATTTTTCACAAACTCCCCTGCAGTTTTCGAAATATCCTAAATATTCCAAAATTTCGAGGCATGAGCCATATTTTGGAGCCAAATTCTAGCTCTCTGCAAGTATTCGCAGTTTGAAATTACGACTTTTTATACCCAACATATTCAAAGTACTGAAAGCGGCGTTTGGTCACATTTGTCCCAAACCTCCCTCCAGTTTTCAAAATATCCCAAATATCCCAATTTCGAGGCCTGAGCCATATTTTGGAGCCAAATTCTGGCTCTCTGCATGTATTCGCAGTTTGAAATTACATCTTTTTATACCCAACATATGCGAAGTACTGAAAGCGGCGTTTGGTCACATTTGTCCCAAACCTCTCTCCAGTTTTCAAAATATCCCAAACATCCCAATTTCTAGGCCTGAGCCATATTTTGGAGCCAAATTCTGGCACTCTGCACGTATTCACAGTTTGATATTACGACTTTTTATACCCAACATATGCAAAGTACTGGATGCAGCAGTGAGTCACATTTTGCACAAACTTCCCTGCAGTTTTCAAAAGATCCCAAACATCCCAATTTCGAGACCTGAGCCATATTTTGGACCCAAATTCTAGCTCTCTGCACGTATTCGCAGTTTGAAATTACGACCTTTTATACCCAACATATGCGAAGTACTGAAAGCGGCGTTTGGTCACATTTTTCTCAAACCTTCCTTCAGTTTTCAAAATATCCCAAACATCCCAATGTCGAGGCCTGAGCCATATTTTGGAGCCAAATTCTGGCTCTATGCACGTAATCGCAGTTTGATATTACTACTTTTCATACCCAACATATTCCAAGTCCTGAAAGCGGCAGTGAGTCACATTTTGCACAAACTCCCCTGCAGTTCTCGAAATATCCCAAATATCCCAATTTCGAGGCCTGAGCTATATTTTGGAGCCAAATTCTGGCTCCCTGCACGTATTCGCAGGTTTAAGTTACGACTTTTTATACCCAACATATGCCAAGTACTGAAAGCGGCGTTTGGTCACATTTGTCCCAAACCTCCCTCCAGTTTTCAAAATATCCCAAATATCCCAATTTCTAGGCCTGAGCCATATTTTGGAGCCAAATTCTGGCTCTATGCACGTATTCGCAGTTTGATATTACGACTTTTTATACCCAACATATGCCAAGTCCTGAAAGAGGCAGCGAGTCACATTTTGCACAAACTCCCCTGCAGTTTTTGAAATATCCCAATTTCGAGGCCTGAGCCATATTTTGGAGCCAAATTCTGGCACTCTTCACGTATTCACAGTTTGATAATACGACTTTTTATACCCAACATATGCGAAGTACTGAAAGCGGCGTTTGGTCACATTTGTCTCAAACCTCCCTGCAGTTTTCAAAATATCCCAAACATCCCAATTTCGAGGCCTGAGACATATTTTGGAGCCAAATTCTGGCTCTCTGCACGTATTTGCAGTTTGAAATTACCACCTTTTATACCCAACATATGCCAAGTCCTGAAAGCGGCAGTGAGTCACATTTTGCACAAACTCCCCTGCAGTTTTCAAAATATCCCAAATATCCCAATTTCGAGGCCTGAGCCATATTTTGGAGCCAAATTCTGGCTCTCTACATGTATTCGCAGTTTTATATTACGACTTTTTATTCCCAACATATGCCAAGTCCTGTAAGCGGCAATTAGTCACATTTTGCACAAACTCCCCTGCAGTGTTCAAAATATCCCAAACAACCCAATTTCGAGGCCTGAGCCATATTTTGGAGCCAAATTCTGGCTCTCTGCACGTATTCGCAGTTGTAAGTTACGACTTTTTATACCCAACATATGCCAAGTACTGAAATCGGCGTTTGGTCACATTTGTCACAAACCTCCCTCCAGTTTTCAAAATATCCCAAACATCCCAATATCGAGGCCTGAGCCATATTTTGGAGCCAAATTCTGGCTCTATGCACGTAATCGCAGTTTGATATTACGACTTTTTATACCCAACATATTCCAAGTCCTGAAAGCGGCAGTGAGTCACATTTTGCACAAACTCCCCTGCAGTTCTCGAAATATCCCAAATATCCCAATTTCGAGGCCTGAGCTATATTTTGGAGCCAAATTCTGGCTCCCTGCACGTATTCGCAGTTTTAAGTTACGACTTTTTATACCCAACATATGCCAAGTACTGAAAGCGGCGTTTGGTCACATTTGTCCCAGACCTCCCTCCAGTTTTCAAAATATCCCAAACATCCCAATTTCTAGGCCTTAGCCAAATTTTGGAGCCAAATTCTGGCTCCCTGCACGTATTCGCAGTTTGAAATTACGACTTTTTATACCCATCATATGCCAAGTACTGAAAGCGGCGTTTGGTCATATTTGTCCCAAACTCCCCTGCAGTTTTCAAAATATCCCAAACATCCCAATTTCGAGGCCTGAGCCATATTTTGGAGCCAAATTCAGGCTCTCTGCACGTATTCGCAGTTTGAAATTACGACTTTTTATACCCAACATATGCCAAGTACTGAAAGCGGCGTTTGGTCATATATGTGCCAAAGTCCCCTGCAGTTTTCAAAATATCCCAAACATCCCAATTTCGAGGCCTGAGCCATATTTTGGAGCCAATTTCTGGCTCTCTGCACGTATTCGTAGTTTGAAATTACCACCTTTTATACCCAACATATGCCAAGTCCTGAAAGCGGCAGTGAGTCACATTTTTCACAAACTCCCCTGCAGTTTTCGAAATATCCTAAATATCCCAAAATTTCGAGGCATGAGCCATATTTTGGAGCCAAATTCTAGCTCTCTGCAAGTATTCGCAGTTTGAAATTACGACTTTTTATACCCAACATATGCGAAGTACTGAAAGCGGCGTTTGGTCACATTTGTCCCAAACCTCCCTCCAGTTTTCAAAATATCCCAAATATCCCAATTTCGAGGCCTGAGCCATATTTTGGAGCCAAATTCTGGCTCTCTGCATGTATTCGCAGTTTGAAATTACGACTTTTTATACCCAACATATGCCAAGTACTGAAAGCAGCGTTTGGTCACATTTGTACCAAACCACCCTGCAGTTTTCAAAATATCCCAAATATCCCAATTTCGAGGCCTGAGCCATATTTTGGAGCCAAATTCTGGCTCTCTGCATGTATTCGCAGTTTGATATTACAAATTTTTATACCCAACATATGCCAAGTACTGAAAGCGACAGTGAGGCACATTTTGCACAAACTCCCCTGCAGTTTTCAAAATATCCCAAATATCCCAATTTCGAGGCCTGAGCAATATTTTAGAGCCAAATTCTGGCTCTCTACATGTATTCGCAGTTTGAAATTACGACTTTTTTATACCCAACATATGCCAAGTGCTGAAAGCGGCGTTTGGTCACATTTGTCCCAAACCTCCCTCCAGTTTTGAAAATATCGCAAACATCCCAATTTCGAGGCCTGAGCCGTATTTTGGAGCCAAATTCTGGCTCTCTACATGTATTTGCAGTTTAATATTACAAGGTTTTATACCCAACATATGCCAAGTACTGAAAGTGGTAATGAGTCAAATTTTGCACAAACTCCCCTGCAGTTTTCAAAATATCCCAAATATCCCAATTTCGAGGATTGTGCAATATTTTGGAGCCAAATTCAGGCTCTCTGCACGTATTCGCAGTTTTAAATTACGTCTTTTTATTCCCAACATATGCCAAGTCCTGAAAGCGGCAATTAGTCACATTTTGCACAAACTCCCCTGCAGTTTTCAAAATATCCCAAACTTCCCAATTTCGAGGCCTGAGCCATATTTTAGAGCCAAATTCTGGCTCTCTGCACTATTCGCAGTTTGAAATTACCACCTTTTATACCCAACATATGCGAAGTCCTGAAAGCGGCGTTTGGTCACATTTGTCCCAAACCTCTCTCCAGTTTTCAAAATATCCCAAACATCCCAATTTCTAGGCCTGAGCAATATTTTGGAGCCAAATTCTGGCACTCTTCACGTATTCGCAGTTTGATATTACGACTTTTTATACCCAACATATGCAAAGTACTGGATGCAGCAGTGAGTCACATTTTGCACAAACTTCCCTGCAGTTTTCAAAAGATCCCAAACATCCCAATTTCGAGACCTGAGCCATATTTTGGACCCAAATTCTGGCTCTCTGCACGTATTCGCAGTTTGAAATTACGACTTTTTTATACCCAACATATGCGAAGTACTGAAAGCGGCGTTTGGCCACATTTGTCCCAAACCTTCCTGCAGTTATCAAAGTATCCCATACAACCCAATATCGAGGCCTGAGCCATATTTTGGAGCCAAATTCTGGCTCTCTGCACGTATTCGCAGTTTGAAATTACGATTTTTATACACAACATATACCAAGTACTGAAAGCGGCGTTTGGTCATATTTGTCCCAAACCTCTCTCCAGTTTTCAAAATATCCCAAACATCCCAATTTCTAGGCCTGAGCCATATTTTGGAGCCAAATTCTGGCTCTATGCACGTATTCGCAGTTTGATATTACGACTTTTTATACCCAACATATGCAAAGTACTGGATGCAGCAGTGAGTCACATTTTGCACAAACTTCCCTGCAGTTTTCAAAATATCCCAAATATCCCAATTTCGAGGCCTGACCCATATTTTGGAGCCAAATTCAGGCTGTCTGCACGTATTCGCAGTTTGAAATTACGACTTTTTATACCTAACATATGCCAAGTACTGAAAGCGGCGTTTGGTCATAGACGTCCCAAAGTCCCCTGCAGTTTTCAAAATATCCCAAACATCCCAATTTCGAGGCCTGAGACATATTTTGGAGCCAAATTCTGGCTCTCTGCACGTATTCGCAGTTTGAAATTACCACCTTTAATACCCAACAGAATGCCAAGTCCTGAAAGCGGCAGAGAGTCACATTTTGCACAAACTCCCCTGAAGTTTTCAAAATATCCCAATCATCCCAATGTCGTGGCCTGAGCCATATTTTGGAGCCAAATTCAGGCTCTCTGCACGTATTCGCAGTTTGAAATTACGATTTTTATACCCAACATATGCCAAGTACTGAAAGCGGCGTTTGGTCATATTTGTCCCAAAGTCCCCTGCAGTTTTCAAAATATCCAAAATATCCCAATTTCGAGGCCTGAGCCATATTTTGGAGCCAAATTCTGGCTCTCTGCACGTATTCGCAGTTTGAAATTACGACTTTTTATACCCAACATATACCAAGTACTGAAAGCAGCGTTTGGTCATATTTGTCCCAAAGTCCCCTGCATTTTTCAATATATCCCAAACATCCCAATTTCGAGGCCTGAGCCATATTTTGGAGCCAAATTCTGGCTCTCTGCACGTATTCGCAGTTTGAAATTACCACCTTTTATACCGAACATATGCCAAGTCCTGAAAGCGGCAGTGAGTCACATTTTGCACAAACTCCCCTGCAGTTTTCGAAATATCCTAAATACCCCAATTTCGAGGCATGAGCCATATTTTGGAGCCAAATTCTAGCTCTCTGCACGTATTCGCAGTTTGAAATTACGACTTTTTATACCCAACATATGCGAAGTACTGAAAGCGGCGTTTGGTCACATTTGTCTCAAACCTCCCTGCAGTTTTCAAAATATCCCAAACATCCCAATTTCGAGGCCTGAGACATATTTTGGAGCCAAATTCTGGCTCTCTGCACGTATTCGCAGTTTGAAATTACCACCTTTTATACCCAACATATGCCAAGTCCTGAAAGCGGCAGTGAGTCACATTTTGCACAAACTCCCCTGCAGTTTTCAAAATATCCCAAATATCCCAATTTCGAGGCCTGAGCCATATTTTGGAGCCAAATTCTGGCTCTCTACATGTATTCGCAGTTTTATATTACGACTTTTTATTCCCAACATATGCCAAGTCCTGTAAGCGGCAATTAGTCACATTTTGCACAAACTCCCCTGCAGTGTTCAAAATATCCCAAATATCCCAATTTCGAGGCCTGAGCCATATTTTGGAGCCAAATTCTGGCACTCTTCACGTATTCACAGTTTGATAATACGACTTTTTACACCCACAGGGGCCTCGTAGCCTGGTGGATAGCGTGCAGGACTCGTAATTCTGTGGCGCGGGTTCGATTCCCGCACGAGGCAGAAACAAATGGGCAAAGTTTCTTTCACCCTGAATGCCCCTGTTACCTAGCAGTAAATAGGTACCTGGGAGTTAGTCAGCTGTCACGGGCTGCTTCCTGGGGGTGGAGGCCTGGTCGAGGACCGGGCCGCGGGGACACTAAAGCCCCGAAATCATCTCAAGATAACCCAACATATGCAAAGTACTGGACGCAGCAGTGAGACACATTTTGCACAAACTTCCCTGCAGTTTTCAAAATATCCCAAACATCCCAATTTCGAGACCTGAGCCATATTTTGGACCCAAATTCTGGCTCTCTGCACGTATTCGCAGTTTGAAATTACGACTTTTTTATACCCAACATATGCGAAGTACTGAAAGCGGCGTTTGGCCACATTTGTCCCAAACCTTCCTGCAGTTATCAAAATATCCCAAACAACCCATTATCGAGGCCTGAGCCATATTTTGGAGCCAAATTCTGGCTCTCTGCACGTATTCGCAGTTTGAAATTACGACTTTTTATACCCATCATATGCCAAGTACTGAAAGCGGCGTTTGGTCATATTTGTCCCAAACTCCCCTGCAGTTTTCAAAATATCCCAAACATCCCAATTTCGAGGCCTGAGCCATATTTTGGAGCCAAATTCAGGCTCTCTGCACGTATTCGCAGTTTGAAATTACGACTTTTTATACCCAACATATGCCAAGTACTGAAAGCGGCGTTTGGTCATATTTGTGCCAAAGTCCCCTGCAGTTTTCAAAATATCCCAAACATCCCAATTTCGAGGCCTGAGCCATATTTTGGAGCCAATTTCTGGCTCTCTGCACGTATTCGTAGTTTGAAATTACCACCTTTTATACCCAACATATGCCAAGTCCTGAAAGCGGCAGTGAGTCACATTTTTCACAAACTCCCCTGCAGTTTTCGAAATATCCTAAATATCCCAAAATTTCGAGGCATGAGCCATATTTTGGAGCCAAATTCTAGCTCTCTGCAAGTATTCGCAGTTTGAAATTACGACTTTTTATACCCAACATATGCGAAGTACTGAAAGCGGCGTTTGGTCACATTTGTCCCAAACCTCCCTCCAGTTTTCAAAATATCCCAAATATCCCAATTTCGAGGCCTGAGCCATATTTTGGAGCCAAATTCTGGCTCTCTGCATGTATTCGCAGTTTGAAATTACGACTTTTTATACCCAACATATGCCAAGTACTGAAAGCGGCGTTTGGTCACATTTGTACCAAACCACCCTGCAGTTTTCAAAATATCCCAAATATCCCAATTTCGAGGCCTGAGCCATATTTTGGAGCCAAATTCTGGCTCTCTGCATGTATTCGCAGTTTGATATTACAAATTTTTATACCCAACATATGCCAAGTACTGAAAGCGACAGTGAGGCACATTTTGCACAAACTCCCCTGCAGTTTTCAAAATATCCCAAATATCCCAATTTCGAGGCCTGAGCAATATTTTAGAGCCAAATTCTGGCTCTCTACATGTATTCGCAGTTTGAAATTACGACTTTTTTATACCCAACATATGCCAAGTGCTGAAAGCGGCGTTTGGTCACATTTGTCCCAAACCTCCCTCCAGTTTTGAAAATATCCCAAACATCCCAATTTCGAGGCCTGAGCCGTATTTTGGAGCCAAATTCTGGCTCTCTACATGTATTTGCAGTTTAATATTACAAGGTTTTATACCCAACATATGCCAAGTACTGAAAGTGGTAATGAGTCAAATTTTGCACAAACTCCCCTGCAGTTTTCAAAATATCCCAAATATCCCAATTTCGAGGATTGTGCAATATTTTGGAGCCAAATTCAGGCTCTCTGCACGTATTCGCAGTTTTAAATTACGTCTTTTCATTCCCAACATATGCCAAGTCCTGAAAGCGGCAATTAGTCACATTTTGCACAAACTCCCCTGCAGTTTTCAAAATATCCCAAACATCCCAATTTCGAGGCCTGAGCCATATTTTAGAGCCAAATTCTGGCTCTCTGCACTATTCGCAGTTTTAAGTTACGACTTTTTATACCCAACATATGCCAAGTACTGAAATCGGCGTTTGGTCACATTTGTCGCAAACCTCCCTCCAGTTTTCAAAATATCCCAAACATCCCAATTTCTAAGCCTGAGCCATATTTTGGAGCCAAATTCTGGCTCTATGCACGTAATCGCAGTTAGATATTACGAATTTTTATACCAAACATATGCAAAGTCCTGAAAGCGGCAGTGAGTCACATTTTGCACAAACTCCCCTGCAGTTTTCGAAATATCCTAAATTCCCCAATTTCGAGGCATGAGCCATATTTTGGAGCCAAATTCTAGCTCTCTGCACGTATTCGCAGTTTGAAATTACGACTTTTTATACCCAACATATGCGAAGTACTGAAAGCGGCGTTTGGTCACTTTTGTCTCAAACCTCCCTGCAGTTTTCAAAATATCCCAAACATCCCAATTTCGAGGCCTGAGACATATTTTGGAGCCAAATTCAGGCTCTCTGCACGTATTCGCAGTTTGAAATTACCACCTTTTATACCCAACATATGCCAAGTCCTGAAAGCGGCAGTGAGTCACATTTTGCACAAACTCCCCTGCAGTTTTCAAAATATCCCAAATATCCCAATTTCGAGGCCTGAGCCATATTTTGGAGCCAAATTCTGGCTCTCTACATGTATTCGCAGTTTTATATTACAAGTTTTTATACCCAACATATGCCAAGTACTGAAAGCGGTAGTGAGTCACATTTTGCACAAACACCCCTGCAGTTTTCAAAATATCCCAAACATCCCAATTTCGTGGATTGTGCAATATTTTGGAGCCAAATTCTGGCTTTTTGCAGGTATTCGCAGTTTTATATTACGACTTTTTATTCCCAACATATGCCAAGTCCTGTAAGTGGCAATTAGTCACATTTTGCACAAACTCCCCTGCAGTGTTCAAAATATCCCAAACAACCCAATTTCGAGGCCTGAGCCATATTTTGGAGCCAAATTCTGGCTCTCTGCACGTATTCGCAGTTTTAAGTTACGACTTTTTATACCCAACATATGCCAAGTACTGAAATCGGCGTTTGGTCACATTTGTCACAAACCTCCCTCCAGTTTTCAAAATATACCAAACATCCCAATATCGAGGCCTGAGCCATATTTTGGAGCCAAATTCTGGCTCTATGCACGTAATCGCAGTTTGATATTACGACTTTTTATACCCAACATATTCCAAGTCCTGAAAGCGGCAGTGAGTCACATTTTGCACAAACTCCCCTGCAGTTCTCGAAATATCCCAAATATCCCAATTTCGAGGCCTGAGCTATATTTTGGAGCGAAATTCTGGCTCCCTGCACGTATTCACAGTTTGATAATACGACTTTTTACACCCACAGGGGCCTCGTAGCCTGGTGGATAGCGTGCAGGACTCGTAATTCTGTGGCGCGGGTTCGATTCCCGCACGAGGCAGAAACAAATGGGCAAAGTTTCTTTCACCCTGAATGCCCCTGTTACCTAGCAGTAAATAGGTACCTGGGAGTTAGTCAGCTGTCACGGGCTGCTTCCTGGGGGTGGAGGCCTGGTCGAGGACCGGGCCGCGGGGACACTAAAGCCCCGAAATCATCTCAAGATAACCCAACATATGCAAAGTACTGGACGCAGCAGTGAGACACATTTTGCACAAACTTCCCTGCAGTTTTCAAAATATCCCAAACATCCCAATTTCGAGACCTGAGCCATATTTTGGACCCAAATTCTGGCTCTCTGCACGTATTCGCAGTTTGAAATTACGACTTTTTTATACCCAACATATGCGAAGTACTGAAAGCGGCGTTTGGCCACATTTGTCCCAAACCTTCCTGCAGTTATCAAAATATCCCAAACAACCCATTATCGAGGCCTGAGCCATATTTTGGAGCCAAATTCTGGCTCTCTGCACGTATTCGCAGTTTGAAATTACGACTTTTTATACCCATCATATGCCAAGTACTGAAAGCGGCGTTTGGTCATATTTGTCCCAAACTCCCCTGCAATTTTCAAAATATCCCAAACATCCCAATTTCGAGGCCTGAGCCATATTTTGGAGCCAAATTCAGGCTCTCTGCACGTATTCGCAGTTTGAAATTACGACTTTTTATACCCAACATATGCCAAGTACTGAAAGCGGCGTTTGGTCATATTTGTGCCAAAGTCCCCTGCAGTTTTCAAAATATCCCAAACATCCCAATTTCGAGGCCTGAGCCATATTTTGGAGCCAATTTCTGGCTCTCTGCACGTATTCGTAGTTTGAAATTACCACCTTTTATACCCAACATATGCCAAGTCCTGAAAGCGGCAGAGTCACATTTTTCACAAACTCCCCTGCAGTTTTCGAAATATCCTAAATATTCCAAAATTTCGAGGCATGAGCCATATTTTGGAGCCAAATTCTAGCTCTCTGCAAGTATTCGCAGTTTGAAATTACGACTTTTTATACCCAACATATGCGAAGTACTGAAAGAGGCGTTTGGTCACATTTGTCCCAAACCTCCCTCCAGTTTTCAAAATATCCCAAATATCCCAATTTCGAGGCCTGAGCCATATTTTGGAGCCAAATTCTGGCTCTCTGCATGTATTCGCAGTTTGATATTACAAATTTTTATACCCAACATATGCCAAGTACTGAAAGCCACAGTGAGGCACATTTTGCACAAACTCCCCTGCAGTTTTCAAAATATCCCAAATATCCCAATTTCGAGGCCTGAGCAATATTTTAGAGCCAAATTCTGGCTCTCTACATGTATTCGCAGTTTGAAATTACGACTTTTTTATACCCAACATATGCCAAGTGCTGAAAGCGGCGTTTGGTCACATTTGTCCCAAACCTCCCTCCGGTTTTGAAAATATCCCAAACATCCCAATTTCGAGGCCTGAGCCGTATTTTGGAGCCAAATTCTGGCTCTCTACATGTATTTGCAGTTTAATATTACAAGGTTTTATACCCAACTTATGCCAAGTACTGAAAGCGGTAATGAGTCAAATTTTGCACAAACTCCCCTGCAGTTTTCAAAATATCCCAAATATCCCAATTTCGAGGATTGTGCAATATTTTGGAGCCAAATTCAGGCTCTCTGCACGCATTCGCAGTTTTAAATTAAGTCTTTTTATTCCCAACATATGCCAAGTCCTGAAAGCGGCAATTAGTCACATTTTGCACAAACTCCCCTGCAGTTTTCAAAATATCCCAAACATCCCAATTTCGAGGCCTGAGCCATATTTTAGAGCCAAATTCTGGCTCTCTGCACTATTCGCAGTTTTAAGTTACGACTTTTTATACCCAACATATGCCAAGTACTGAAATCGGCGTTTGGTCACATTTGTCGCAAACCTCCCTCCAGTTTTCAAAATATCCCAAACATCCCAATTTCTAAGCCTGAGCCATATTTTGGAGCCAAATTCTGGCTCTATGCACGTAATCGCAGTTAGATATTACGAATTTTTATACCAAACATATGCAAAGTCCTGAAAGCGGCAGTGAGTCACATTTTACACAAACTCCCCTGCAGTTCTCGAAATATCCCAAATATCCCAATTTCGAGGCCTGAGCCATATTTTTGAGCCAAATTCTGGCTCTCTGCATGAATTCGCAGTTTTAAGTTACGAGTTTTTATACCCAACATATGGCAAGTACTGAAAGCGGCGTTTGGTCACATTTGTACCAAACCTCCCTCCAGTTTTCAAAATATCCCAAACATCCCAATTTCTAGGCCTGAGCCATATTTTGGAGCCAAATTCTGGCTCTATGCACGTATTCGCAGTTTGATATTATGACTTTTTATACCCAACATATGCCAAGTACTGAAATCGGCGTTTGGTCACATTTGTCGCAAACCTCCCTCCAGTTTTCAAAATATCCCAAACATCCCAATTTCTAAGCCTGAGCCATATTTTGGAGGCAAATTCTGGCTCTATGCACGTAATCGCAGTTTGATATTACGAATTTTTATACCAAACATATGCAAAGTCCTGAAAGCGGCAGTGAGTCACATTTTGCACAAACTCCCCTGCAGTTTTTGAAATATCCCAAACATCCCAATTTCGAGACCTGAGCCATATTTTGGAGCCAAATTCTGGCACTCTGCACGTATTCGCAGTTTGATATTACAACTATTTATACCCAACATATGCAAAGTACTGGACGCAGCAGTGAGTCACATTTTGCACAAACTTCCCTGCAATTTTCAAAATATCCCAAACTTCTCAATATCGAGGCCTGAGCCATATTTTGGAGCCAAATTCTGGCTCTCTGCACGTATTCGCAGTTTTAAGTTACGACTTTTTATACCCAACATATGCCAAGTACTGAAAGCGGCGTTTGGTCACATTTGTCACAAACCTAATCCAGTTTTCAAAATATCCCAAATATCGCAATTTCGAGTCCTGAGCCATATTTTGGAGCCAAATTCTGGCTCTCTGCATGTATTCGCAGTTTGAAATTACATCTTTTTATACCCAACATATGCCAAGTACTGAAAGTGGCGTTTGGTCACATTTGTACCAAACCACCCCGCAGTTTTCAAAATATCCCAAATATCCCAATTTCGAGGCCTGAGCCATATTTTGGAGCCAAATTCTGGCTCTCTGCATGTATTCGCAGTTTGAAATTACGACTTTTTTATACCCAACATATGCCAAGTGCTGAAAGCGTCGTTTGGTCACATTTGTCCCAAACCTCCCTCCAGTTTTGAAAATATCCCAAACATCCCAATTTCGAGGCCTGAGCCATATTTTGGAGCCAAATTCTGGCTCTATGCACATAATCGCAGTTAGATATTACGACCTTTTATACCTAACATATGCCAAGTCCTGAAAGCGGCAGTGAGTCACATTTTGCACAAACTCCCCTGCAGTTCTCGAAATATCCCAAATTCAAAATATCAAATTCAAAAGTTTTCAAAATATCCCAAACATCCAATTTCTAGGCCTGAGCCATATTTTGGAGCCAAATTCTGGCACTCTGCACGTATTCGCAGTTTGATATTACGACTTTTTATACCCAACATATGCAAAGTACTGGATGCAGCAGTGAGTCACATTTTGCACAAACTTCCCTGCAGTTTTCAAAAGATCCCAAACATCCCAATTTCGAGACCTGAGCCATATTTTGGACCCAAATTCTGGCTCTCTGCATGTATTCGCAGTTTGAAATTACGACTTTTTATACCCAACATATGCGAAGTACTGAAAGCGGCGTTTGGCCACATTTGTCCCAAACCTTCCTGCAGTTATCAAAATATCCCAAACAACCCAATATCGAGGCCTGAGCCATATTTTGGAGCCAAATTTTGGCTCTCTGCACGTATTCGCAGTTTAAAATTACGACTTTTTATACCCATCATATGCCAAGTACTGAAAGCGGCGTTTGGTCATATTTGTCCCAAACTCCCCTGCAGTTTTCAAAATATCCCAAACATCCCAATGTCGAGGCCTGAGCCATATTTTGGAGCCAAATTCAGGCTCTCTGCACGTATTCGCAGTTTGAAATTACGACTTTTTATACCCAACATATGCCAAGTACTGAAAGCGGCGTTTGGTCATATTTGTCCCAAAGTCCCCTGCAGTTTTCAAAATATCCAAAATATCCCAATTTCGAGGCCTGAGCCATATTTTGGAGCCAAATTCTGGCTCTCTGCACGTATTCGCAGTTTGTAATTACGACTTTTTATACCCAACATATACCAAGTACTTAAAGCGGCGTTTGGTCATATTTGTCCCAAAGTCCCCTGCATTTTTCAAAATATCCCAAACATCCCAATTTCGAGGCCTGAGCCATATTTTGAAGCCAAATTCTGGCTCTCTGCACGTATTCGCAGTTTGAAATTACCAACTTTTATACCGAACATATGCCAAGCCCTGAAAGCGGCAGTCAGTCACATTTTGCACAAACTCCCCTGCAGTTTTCGAAATATCTTAAATATCCCAATTTCGAGGCATGAGCCATATTTTGGAGCCAAATTCTAGCTCTCTGCACGTATTCGCAGTTTGAAATTACGACGTTTTATACCCAACATATGCGAAGTACTGAAAGAGGCGTTTGGTCACATTTGTCCCAAACCTCCCTGCAGTTTTCAAAATATCCCAAATATCCCAATTTCGAGGCCTGACCCATATTTTGGAGCCAAATTCAGGCTCTCTGCACGTATTCGCAGTTTGAAATTACGACTTTTTATACCTAACATATGCCAAGTACTGAAAGCGGCGTTTGGTCATATATGTCCCAAAGTCCCCTGCAGTTTTCAAAACATCCCAAACATCCCAATTTCGAGGCCTGAGACATATTTTGGAGCCAAATTCTGGCTCTCTGCACGTTTTCGCAGTTTGAAATTACCACCTTTTATACCCAACATATGCCAAGTCCTGAAAGCAGCAGTGTGTCACATTTTGCACAAACTCCCCTGCAGTTTTCAAAATATCCCAAATATCCCAATTTCGAGGCCTGATCCATATTTTGGAGACAAATTCTGGCTCTCTACATGTATTCACAGTTTGATATTACAAATTTTTATACCCAACATATGCCAAGTACTGAAAGCGGCGTTTGGTCATATTTGTCCCAAAGTCCCCTGCAGTTTTTAAAATATCCCAAACATCCCAATTTCGAGGCCTGAGCCATATTTTGGAGCCAAATTCTGACTCTCTGCACGTATTCGCAGTTTGAAATTACCACCTTTTATACCCAACATATGCCAAGTCCTGAAAGCGGCAGTGAGTCACATTTTTCACAAACTCCCCTGCAGTTTTCGAAATATCCTAAATATCCCAAAATTTCGAGGCATGAGCCATATTTTGGAGCCAAATTCTAGCTCTCTGCAAGTATTCGCAGTTTGAAATTACGACTTTTTATACCCATCATATGCCAAGTACTGAAAGCGGCGTTTGGTCACATTTGTCCCAAACCTCTCTCCAGTTTTCAAAATATCCCAAACATCCCAATTTCTAGGCTTGAGCCATATTTTGGAGCCAAATTCTGGCACTCTGCACGTATTCGCAGTTTGATATTACGACTTTTTATACCCAACATATGCAAAGTACTGGATGCAGCAGTGAGTCACATTTTGCACAAACTTCCCTGCAGTTTTCAAAATATCCCAAACATCCCAATTTCGAGACCTGAGCCATATTTTGGACCCAAATTCTGGCTCTCTGCATGTATTCGCAGTTTGAAATTACGACTTTTTATACCCAACATATGCGAAGTACTGAAAGCGGCGTTTGGCCACATTTGTCCCAAACCTTCCTGCAGTTATCAAAATATCCCAAACAACCCAATATCGAGGCCTGAGTCATATTTTGGAGCCAAATTCTGGCTCTCTGTACGTATTCGCAGTTTGAAATTACGACTTTTTATACCCATCATATGCCAAGTACTGAAAGCGGCGTTTGGTCATATTTGTCCCAAACTCCCCTGCAGTTTTCAAAATATCCCAAACATCCCAATGTCGAGGCCTGAGCCATATTTTGGAGCCAAATTCAGGCTCTCTGCACGTATTCGCAGTTTGAAATTACGACTTTTTATACCCAACATATGCCAAGTACTGAAAGCGGCGTTTGGTCATATTTGTCCCAAAGTCCCCTGCAGTTTTCAAAATATCGAAAATATCCCAATTTCGAGGCATGAGCCATATTTTGGAGCCAAATTCTGGCTCTCTGCACGTATTCGCAGTTTGAAATTACGACTTTTTATACCCAACATATACCAAGTACTTAAAGCGGCGTTTGGTCATATTTGTCCCAAAGTCCCCTGCATTTTTCAAAATATCCCAAACAACCCAATTTCGAGGCCTGAGCCATATTTTGGAGCCAAATTCTGGCTCTCTGCACGTATTCGCAGTTTGAAATTACCACCTTTTATACCGAACATATGCCAAGCCCTGAAAGCGGCAGTGAGTCACATTTTGCACCAACTCCCCTGCAGTTTTCGAAATATCCTAAATATCCCAATTTCGATGCATGAGCCATATTTTGGAGCCAAATTCTAGCTCTCTGCACGTATTCGCAGTTTGAAATTACGAAGTTTTATACCCAACATATGCGAAGTACTGAAAGCGGCGTTTGGTCACATTTGTCCCAAACCTCCCTGCAGTTTTCAAAATATCCCAAATATCCCAATTTCGAGGCCTGACCCATATTTTGGAGCCAAATTCAGGCTCTCTGCACGTATTCGCAGTTTGAAATTACGACTTTTTATACCTAACATATGCCAAGTACTGAAAGCGGCGTTTGGTCATATATGTCCCAAAGTCCCCTGCAGTTTTCAAAATATCCCAAACATCCCAATTTCGAGGCCTGAGACATATTTTGGAGCCAAATTCTGGCTTTCTGCACGTATTCGCATTTTGAAATTACCACCTTTTATACCCAACATATGCCAAGTCCTGAAAGCGGCAGTGAGTCACATTTTGCACAAACCCCCCTGCAGTTTTCAAAATATCCCAAATATCCCAATTTCGAGGCCTGAGCCATATTTTGGAGCCAAATTCTGGCTCTCTATATGTATTCGCAGTTTGATATTACAAATTTTTATACCCAACATATGCCAAGTACTGAAAGCGGTAGTGAGTCACATTTTGCACAAACTCCCCTGCAGTTTTCAAAATATCCGAAACATCCCAATTTGCAGGATTGTGCAATATTTTGGAGCCAAATTCTGGCTCTTTGCACGTATTCGCAGTTTTATATTACGACTTTTTATTCCCAACATATGCCAAGTCCTGAAAGCGGCAATTAGTCACATTTTGTACAAACCTCCCTGCAGTTTTCAAAATATCCCAAATATCCCAATTTCGAGGCCTGAGCCATATTTTGGAGCCAAATTCTGGCTCTCTACATGTATTCGCAGTTTGATATTACAAATTTTTATACCCAACATATGCCAAGTACTGAAAGCGGTAGTAAGTCACATTTTGCACAAACTCCCCTGCAGTTTTCAAAATATCCGAAACATCCCAATTTGGAGGATTGTGCAATATTTCGGAGCCAAATTCTGGCTCTTTGCACGTATTCGCAGTTTTATATTACGACTTTTTATTCCCAACATATGCCAAGTCCTGAAAGCGGCAATTAGTCACATTTTGCACAAACTCCCCTGCAGTGTTCAAAATATCCCAAACAACCCAATTTCGAGGCCTGAGCCATATTTTGGAGCCAAATTCTGGCTCTCTGCACGTATTCGCAGTTTTAAGTTACGACTTTTTATACCCAACATATGCCAAGTACTGAAATCGGCGTTTGGTCACATTTGTCACAAACCTCCCTCCAGTGTTCAAAATATCCCAAACATCCCAATATCGAGGCCTGAGCCATATTTTGGAGCCAAATTCTGGCTCTATGCACGTAATCGCAGTTTGATATTACGACTTTTTATACCCAACATATTCCAAGTCCTGAAAGCGGCAGTGAGTCACATTTTGCACAAACTCCCCTGCAGTTCTCGAAATATCCCAAATATCCCAATTTCGAGGCCTGAGCCATATTTTGGAGCCAAATTATGGCTATGCACGTATTCGCAGTTTGATATTACGACTTTTTATACCCAACATATGCCAAGTACTGAAAGCGGCGTTTGGTCATATTTGTCCCAAAGTCCCCTGCAGTTTTCAAAATATCCAAAATATCCCAATTTCGAGGCCTGAGCCATATTTTGGAGCCAAATTCTGGCTCTCTGCACGTATTCGCAGTTTGAAATTACGACTTTTTATACCCAACATATACCAAGTACTGAAAGCGGCATTTGGTCATATTTGTCCCAAAGTCCCCTGCATTTTTCAAAATATCCCAAACATCCCAATTTCGAGGCCTGAGCCATATTTTGGAGCCAAATTCTGGCTCTCTGCACGTATTCGCAGTTTGAAATTACCACCTTTTATACCGAACATATGCCAAGTCCTGAAAGCGGCAGTGAGTCACATTTTGCACAAATTCCCCTGCAGTTTTCGAAATATCCGAAACATCCCAATTTGGAGGATTGTGCAATATTTCGGAGCCAAATTCTGGCTCTTTGCACGTATTCGCAGTTTTATATTACGACTTTTTATTCCCAACATATGCCAAGTCCTGAAAGCGGCAATTAGTCACATTTTGCACAAACTCCCCTGCAGTGTTCAAAATATCCCAAACAACCCAATTTCGAGGCCTGAGCCATATTTTGGAGCCAAATTCTGGCTCTCTATATGTATTCGCAGTTTGATATTACAAATTTTTATACCCAACATATGCCAAGTACTGAAAGCGGTAGTGAGTCACATTTTGCACAAACTCCCCTGCAGTTTTCAAAATATCCGAAACATCCCAATTTGGAGGATTGTGCAATATTTTGGAGCCAAATTCTGGCTCTTTGCACGTATTCGCAGTTTTATATAACGACTTTTTATTCCCAACATATGCCAAGTCCTGAAAGCGGCAATTAGTCACATTTTGCACAAACCTCCCTGCAGTTTTCAAAATATCCCAAATATCCCAATTTCGAGGCCTGAGCCATATTTTGGAGCCAAATTCTGGCTCTCTACATGTATTCGCAGTTTGATATTACAAATTTTTATACCCAACATATGCCAAGTACTGAAAGCGGTAGTGAGTCACATTTTGCACAAACTCCCCTGCAGTTTTCAAAATATCCGAAACATCCCAATTTGGAGGATTGTGCAATATTTCGGAGCCAAATTCTGGCTCTTTGCACGTATTCGCAGTTTTATATTACGACTTTTTATTCCCAACATATGCCAAGTCCTGAAAGCGGCAATTAGTCACATTTTGCACAAACTCCCCTGCAGTGTTCAAAATATCCCAAACAACCCAATTTCGAGGCCTGAGCCATATTTTGGAGCCAAATTCTGGCTCTCTGCACGTATTCGCAGTTTTAAGTTACGACTTTTTATACCCAACATATGCCAAGTACTGAAATCGGCGTTTGGTCACATTTGTCACAAACCTCCCTCCAGTGTTCAAAATATCCCAAACATCCCAATATCGAGGCCTGAGCCATATTTTGGAGCCAAATTCTGGCTCTATGCACGTAATCGCAGTTTGATATTACGACTTTTTATACCCAACATATTCCAAGTCCTGAAAGCGGCAGTGAGTCACATTTTGCACAAACTCCCCTGCAGGTCTCGAAATATCCCAAATATCCCAATTTCGAGGCCTGAGCCATATTTTGGAGCCAAATTATGGCTCTATGCACGTATTCGCAGTTTGATATTACGACTTTTTATACCCAACATATGCAAAGTCCTGAAAGAGGCAGCGAGTCACATTTTGCACAAACTCCCCTGCAGTTTTTGAAATATCCCAAATATCCCAATTTCGAGGCCTGAGCCATATTTTGGAGCCAAATTCTGGCACTCTTCACGTATTCACAGTTTGATAATACGACTTTTTATACCCAACATGCAAAGTACTGGACGCAGCAGTGAGACACATTTTGCACAATATTCCCTGCAGTTTTCAAAATATCCCAAACATCCCAATTTCGAGACCTGAGCCATATTTTGGAGCCAAATTCTGGCTCTCTGCACGTATTCGCAGTTTGAAATTACGACTTTTTATAACCATCATATGCCAAGTACTGAAAGCGTCGTTTGGTCCTATTTGTCCCAAACTCCCGTGCAGTTTTCAAAATATCCCAAACATCCCAATTTCGAGGCCTGAGCTATATTTTGGAGCCAAATTCAGGCTCTCTGCACGTATTCGCAGTTTGAAATTACGACTTTTTATACCCAACATATGCCAAGTACTGAAAGCGCCGTTTGGTCATATTTGTCCCAAAGTCCCCTGCAGTTTTCAAAATATCCCAAACATCCCTATTTCGAGGCCTGAGCCATATTTTGGAGCCAAATTCTGGCTCTCTGCACGTATTCGCAGTTTGAAATTAACACCTTTTATACCGAACATATGCCAAGCCCTGAAAGCGGCAGTGAGTCACATTTTGCACAAACTCCCCTGCAGTTTTCGAAATATCCTAAATATCCCAATTTCGAGGCATGAGCCATATTTTGGAGCCAAATTCTAGCTCTCTGCACGTATTCGCAGTTTGAAATTACGACGTTTTATACCCAACATATGCGAAGTACTGAAAGCGGCGTTTGGTCACATTTGTCCCAAACCTCCCTGCAGTTTTCAAAATATCCCAAATATCCCAATTTCGAGGCCTGACCCATATTTTGGAGCCAAATTCAGGCTCTCTGCACGTATTCGCAGTTTGAAATTACGACTTTTTATACCTAACATATGCCAAGTACTGAAAGCGGCGTTTGGTCATATATGTCCCAAAGTCCCCTGCAGTTTTCAAAATATCCCAAACATCCCAATTTCGAGGCCTGAGACATATTTTGGAGCCAAATTCTGGCTTTCTGCACGTATTCGCAGTTTGAAATTACCACCTTTTATACCCAACATATGCCAAGTCCTGAAAGCGGCAGTGAGTCACATTTTGTCAAACCCCCCTGCAGTTTTCAAAATATCCCAAATATCCCAATTTCGAGGCCTGAGCCATATTTTGGAGCCAAATTCTGGCTCTCTATATGTATTCGCAGTTTGATATTACAAATTTTTATACCCAACATATGCCAAGTACTGAAAGCGGTAGTGAGTCACATTTTGCACAAACTCCCCTGCAGTTTTCAAAATATCCGAAACATCCCAATTTGGAGGATTGTGCAATATTTCGGAGCCAAATTCTGGCTCTTTGCACGTATTCACAGTTTTATATTACGACTTTTTATTCCCAACATATGCCAAGTCCTGAAAGCGGCAATTAGTCACATTTTGCAAAAACTCCCCTGCAGTGTTCAAAATATCCCAAACAACCCAATTTCGAGGCCTGAGCCATATTTTGGAGCCAAATTCTGGCTCTCTGCACGTATTCGCAGTTTTAAGTTACGACTTTTTATACCCAACATATGCCAAGTACTGAAATCGGCGTTTGGTCACATTTGTCACAAACCTCCCTCCAGTGTTCAAAATATCCCAAACATCCCAATATCGAGGCCTGAGCCATATTTTGGAGCCAAATTCTGGCTCTATGCACGTAATCGCAGTTTGATATTACGACTTTTTATACCCAACATATTCCAAGTCCTGAAAGCGGCAGTGAGTCACATTTTGCACAAATTCCCCTGCAGTTCTCGAAATATCCCAAATATCCCAATTTCGAGGCCTGAGCCATATTTTGGAGCCAAATTATGGCTCTATGCACGTATTCGCAGTTTGATATTACGACTTTTTATACCCAACATATGCAAAGTCCTGAAAGAGGCAGCGAGTCACATTTTGCACAAACTCCCCTGCAGTTTTTGAAATATCCCAAATATCCCAATTTCGAGGCCTGAGCCATATTTTGGAGCCAAATTCTGGCACTCTTCACGTATTCACAGTTTGATAATACGACTTTTTATACCCAACATATGCAAAGTACTGGACGCAGCAGTGAGACACATTTTGCACAAACTTCCCTGCAGTTTTCAAAATATCCCAAACATCCCAATTTCGAGACCTGAGCCATATTTTGGAGCCAAATTCTGGCTCTCTGCACGTATTCGCAGTTTGAAATTACGACTTTTTATAACCATCATATGCCAAGTACTGAAAGCGTCGTTTGGTCATATTTGTCAAAACTCCCCTGCAGTTTTCAAAATATCCCAAACATCCCAATTTCGAGGCCTGAGCTATATTTTGGAGCCAAATTCAGGCTCTCTGCACGTATTCGCAGTTTGAAATTACGACTTTTTATACCCAACATATGCCAAGTACTGAAAGCGGCGTTTGGTCATATTTGTCCCAAAGTCCCCTGCAGTTTTCAAAATATCCCAAACATCCCAATTTCGAGGCCTGAGCCATATTTTGGAGCCAAATTCTGGCTCTCTGCACGTATTCGCAGTTTGAAATTAACACCTTTTATACCGAACATATGCCAAGCCCTGAAAGCGGCAGTGAGTCACATTTTGCACAAACTCCCCTGCAGTTTTCGAAATATCCTAAATATCCCAATTTCGAGGCCTGAGCCATATTTTGGAGCCAAATTCTGGCTCTCTATATGTATTCGCAGTTTGATATTACAAATTTTTATACCCAACATATGCCAAGTACTGAAAGCGGTAGTGAGTCACATTTTGCACAAACTCCCCTGCAGTTTTCAAAATATCCGAAACATCCCAATTTGGAGGATTGTGCAATATTTTGGAGCCAAATTCTGGGTCTTTGCACGTATTCGCAGTTTTATATTACGACTTTTTATTCCCAACATATGCCAAGTCCTGAAAGCGGCAATTAGTCACATTTTGCACAAACCCCCCTGCAGTTTTCAAAATATCCCAAATATCCCAATTTCGAGGCCTGAGCCATATTTTGGAGCCAAATTCTGGCTCTCTACATGTATTCGCAGTTTGATATTACAAATTTTTATACCCAACATATGCCAAGTACTGAAAGCGGTAGTGAGTCACATTTTGCACAAACTCCCCTGCAGTTTTCAAAATATCCGAAACATCCCAATTTGGAGGATTGTGCAATATTTCGGAGCCAAATTCTGGTTCTTTGCACGTATTCGCAGTTTTAAGTTACGACTTTTTATACCCAACATATGCCAAGTACTGAAATCGGCGTTTGGTCACATTTGTCACAAACCTCCCTCCAGTGTTCAAAATATCCCAAACATCCCAATATCGAGGCCTGAGCCATATTTTGGAGCCAAATTCTGGCTCTATGCACGTAATCGCAGTTTGATATTACGACTTTTTATACCCAACATATTCCAAGTCCTGAAAGCGGCAGTGAGTCACATTTTGCACAAACTCCCCTGCAGTTCTCGAAATATCCCAAATATCCCAATTTCGAGGCCTGAGCCATATTTTGGAGCCAAATTATGGCTCTATGCACGTATTCGCAGTTTGATATTACGACTTTTTATACCCAACATATGCAAAGTCCTGAAAGAGGCAGCGAGTCACATTTTGCACAAACTCCCCTGCAGTTTTTGAAATATCCCAAATATCCCAATTTCGACCCCTGAGCCATATTTTGGAGCCAAATTCTGGCACTCTTCACGTATTCACAGTTTGATAATACGACTTTTTATACCCAACATATGCAAAGTACTGGACGCAGCAGTGAGACACATTTTGCACAAACTTCCCTGCAGTTTTCAAAATATCCCAAACATCCCAATTTCGAGACCTGAGCTATATTTTGGAGCCAAATTCAGGCTCTCTGCACGTATTCGCAGTTTGAAATTACGACTTTTTATACCCAACAAATGCCAAGTACTGAAAGCGGCGTTTGGTCATATTTGTCCCAAACTCCCCTGCAGTTTTCAAAATATCCCAAACATCCCAATTTCGAGGCCTGAGCTATATTTTGGAGCCAAATTCAGGCTCTCTGCACGTATTCGCAGTTTGAAATTACGACTTTTTATACCCAACAAATGCCAAGTACTGAAAGCAACAGTGAGTCACATTTTTCACAAACTCCCCTGCAGTTTTCGAAATATAGTAAATATCCCAAAATTTCGAGGCATGAGCCATATTTTGGAGCCAAATTCTAGCTCTCTGCAAGTATTCGCAGTTTGAAATTACGACTTTTTATACCCAACATATGCGAAGTACTGAAAGCGGCGTTTGGTCACATTTGTCCCAAACCTCCATCCAGTTTTCAAAATATCCCAAATATCCCAATTTCGACGCCTGAGCCATATTTTGGAGCCAAATTCTGGCTCTCTGCATGTATTCGCAGTTTGAAATTACATCTTTTTATACCCAACATATGCCAAGTACTGAAAGTGGCGTTTGGTCACATTTGTACCAAACCACCCCGCAGTTTTCAAAATATCCCAAATATCCCAATTTCGAGGCCTGAGCCATATTTTGGAGCCAAATTCTGGCTCTCTGCATGTATTCGCAGTTTGGTATTACGAATTGTTATACCCAACGTATGCCAAGTACTGGAAGCGACAGTGAGTCACATTTTGCACAAACTCCCCTGCAGTTTTCAAAATATCCTAAGCATCCCAATTTCGAGGCCTGATCAATATTTTGGAGCCAAATTCTGGCTCTCTGCACGTATTCGCAGTTTGAAATTACGACTTTTTTATACCCAACATATGCCAAGTGCTGAAAGCGGCGTTTGGTCACATTTGTCCCAAACCTCCCTCCAGTTTTCAAAATATCCCAAATATCCCAATTTCGAGGCCTGAGCCATATTTTGGAGCCAAATTCTGGCTCTATGCACGTAATCCCAGTTTGATATTTCGACTTTTTATACCCAACATATGCCAAGTCCTGTAAGCGGCAGTGAGTCACATTTTGCACAAACTCCCCTGCAGATCTCGAAAGATCCCAAATATCCCAATTTCGAGGCCTGAACCATATTTTGGAGCCAAATTCTGGCTCTCTGCACGTATTCGCAGTTTTAAGTTATGACTTTTTATACCCAACATATGCTAAGTACTGAAAGCGGCGTTTGGTCACATTTGTCCCAAACCTCTCTCCAGTTTTCAAAATATCCCAATCATCCCAATTTCTAGGCCTGAGCCATATTTTGGAGCCAAATTCTGGCTCTCTGCACGTATTCGCAGTTTGAAATTACGACTTTTTATACCCATCATATGCCAAGTACTGAAAGCGGCGTTTGGTCATATTTGTCCCAAACTCCCCTGCAGTTTTCAAAATATCCCAAACATCCCAATGTCGAGGCCTGAGCCATATTTTGGAGCCAAATTCTGGCTCACTGCACGTATTCGCAGTTTGAAATTACGACTTTTTATAACCATCATATGCCAGGTACTGAAAGCGTCGTTTGGTCATATTTGTCCCAAACTCCCCTGCATTTTTCAAAATATCCCAAACATCCCAATTTCGAGGCCTGAGCCATATTTTGGAGCCAAATTCAGGCTCTCTGCACGAATTCGCAGTTTTAAGTTACGACTTTTTATACCCAACATATGCTAAGTACTGAAGGCGGCGTTTGGTCACATTTGTCCCAAACCTCTCTCCAGTTTTCAAAATATCCCAAACATCCCAATTTCTAGGCCTGAGCCATATTTTGGAGCCAAATTCTGGCACTCTGCACGTATTCGCAGTTTGATATTACGACTTTTAATACCCAACATATGCAAAGTACTGGATGCAGCAGTGAGTCACATTTTGCACAAACTTCCCTGCAGTTTTCAAAAGATCCCAAACATCCCAATTTCGAGACCTGAGCCATATTTTTGACCCAAATTCTGGCTCTCTGCATGTATTCGCAGTTTGAAATTACGACTTTTTATACCCAACATATGCGAAGTACTGAAAGCGGCGTTTGGCCACATTTGTCCCAAACCTTCCTGCAGTTATCAAAATATCCCAAACAACCCAATATCGAGGCCTGAGCCATATTTTGGAGCCAAATTCTGGCTCTCTGCACGTATTCGCAGTTTGAAATTACGACTTTTTATACCCATCATATGCCAAGTACTGAAAGCGGCGTTTGGTCATATTTGTCCCAAACTCCCCTGCAGTTTTCAAAATATCCCAAACATCCCAATGTCGAGGCCTGAGCCATATTTTGGAGCCAAATTCAGGCTCTCTGCACGTATTCGCAGTTTGAAATTACGACTTTTTATACCCAACATATGCCAAGTACTGAAAGCGGCGTTTGGTCATATTTGTCCCAAAGTCCCCTGCAGTTTTCAAAATATCCAAAATATCCCAATTTCGAGGCCTGAGCCATATTTTGGAGCCAAATTCTGGCTCTCTGCACGTATTCGCATTTTGAAATTACGACTTTTTATACCCAACATATACCAAGTACTTAAAGCGGCGTTTGGTCATATTTGTCCCAAAGTCCCCTGCATTTTTCAAAATATCCCAAACATCCCAATTTCGAGGCCTGAGCCATATTTTGGAGCCAAATTCTGGCTCTCTGCACGTATTCGCAGTTTGAAATTACCACCTTTTATACCGAACATATGCCAAGCCCTGAAAGCGGCAGTGAGTCACATTTTGCACAAACTCCCCTGCAGTTTTCAAAATATCCCAAATATCCCAATTTCGAGGCCTGAGCCATATTTTGGAGCCAAATTCTGGCTCTCTACATGTATTCGAAGTTTGATATTACAAATTTTTATACCCAACATATGCCAAGTACTGAAAGCGGTAGTGAGTCACATTTTGCACAAACTCCCCTGCAGTTTTCAAAATATCCGAAACATCCCAATTTGGAGGATTGTGCAATATTTTGGAGCCAAATTCTGGCTCTTTGCACGTATTCGCAGTTTTATATTACGACTTTTTATTCCCAACATATGCCAAGTCCTGAAAGCGGCAATTAGTCACATTTTGCACAAACTCCCCTGCAGTGTTCAAAATATCCTAAACAACCCAATTTCGAGGCCTGAGCCATATTTTGGAGCCAAATTCTGGCTCTCTGCACGTATTCGCAGTTTTAAGTTACGACTTTTTATACCCAACATATGGCAAGTACTGAAAGCGTCGTTTGGTCATATTTGTCCCAAAGTCCCCTGCAGTTTTCAAAATATCCCAAACATCCCAATTTCGAGGCCTGAGCCATATTTTGGAGCCAAATTCTGGCTCTCTGCATGTATTCGCAGTTTGATATTACGAATTTTTATACCCAACATATGCCAGGTACTGGAAGCGACAGTGAGTCACATTTTGCACAAACTCCCCTGCAGTTATCAAAATATCCTAAACATCCCAATTTCGAGGCCTGATCAATATTTTGGAGCCAAATTCTGGCTCTCTGCACGTATTCGCAGTTTGAAATTACGACTTTTTTATACCCAACATATGCCAAGTGCTGAAAGCGGCGTTTGGTCACATTTGTCCCAAACCTCCCTCCAGTTTTGAAAATATCCCAAACATCCCAATTTCGAGGCCTGAGCCATATTTTGGAGCCAAATTCTGGCTCTATGCACGTAATCGTAGTTAGATATTACGACTTTTTATACCTAACATATGCCAAGTCCTGAAAGCGGCAGTGAGTCACATTTTGCACAAACTCCCCTGCAGTTCTCGAAATATCCCAAATATCCCAATTTCGAGGCCTGAGCCATATTTTGGAGCCAAATTCTGGCTCTCTGCACGTATTCGCAGTTTTAAGTTACGACTTTTTATACCCAACATATGGCAAGTACTGAAAGCGGCGTTTGGTCACATTTGTACCAAACCTCCCTCCAGTTTTCAAAATATCCCAAACATCCCAATTTCTAGGCCTGAGCCATATTTTGGAGCCAAATTCTGGCTCTATGCACGTATTCGCAGTTTGATATTACGACTTTTTATACCCAACATATGCCAAGTCCTGAAAGCGGCAGTGAGTCACATTTTGCACAAACTCCCCTGCAGTTTTTGAAATATCCCAAATATCCCAATTTCGAGGCCTGAGCCATATTTTGGAGCCAAATTCTGGCTCTATGCACGTATTCGCAGTTTTAAGTTACGACTTTTTATACCCAACATATGGCAAGTACTGAAAGCGTCGTTTGGTCATATTTGTCCCAAAGTCCCCTGCAGTTTTCAAAATATCCCAAACATCCCAATTTCGAGGCCTGAGCCATATTTTGGAGCCAAATTCTGGCTCTCTGCATGTATTCGCAGTTTGATATTACGAATTTTTATACCCAACATATGCCAGGTACTGGAAGCGACAGTGAGTCACATTTTGCACAAACTCCCCTGCAGTGTTCAAAATATCCCAAACAACCCAATTTCGAGGCCTGAGCCATATTTTGGATCCAAATTCTGGCTCTCTGCATGTATTCGCAGTTTGAAATTACATCTTTTTATACCCAACATATGCCAAGTACTGAAAGCGGCGTTTGGTCACATTTGTCCCAAACCTCCCTGCAGTTTTCAAAATATCCCAAATATTCCAATTTCGAGGCCTGAGCCATATTTTGGAGCCAAATTCAGGCTCTCTGCACGTATTCGCAGTTTGAAATTACGACTTTTTATACCCAACATATGCCAAGTACTGAAAGCGGCGTTTGGTCATATTTGTCCCAAAGTCCCCTGCAGTTTTCAAAATATCCCAAACATCCCAATTTCGAGGCCTGAGCCATATTTTGGAGCCAAATTCTGGCTCTATGCACGTATTCGCAGTTTTAAGTTACGACTTTTTATACCCATCATATGCCAAGTACTGAAATCGGCGTTTGGTCACATTTGTCGCAAAATTCCCTCCAGTTTTCAAAATATCCCAAACATCCCAATATCTAGGCCGGAGCCATATTTTGGAGCCAAATTCTGGCTCTATGCACGTAATCCTAGTTTGATATTTCGACTTTTTATACCCAACATATGCCAAGTCCTGTAAGCTGCAGTGAGTCACAGTTTGCACAAACTCCCCTGCAGTTCTCGAAATATCCCAAATATTCCAATTTCGAGGCCTGAGCCATATTTTGGAGCCAAATTCTGGCTCTCTGCACGTATTCGCAGTTTTAAGTTACGACTTTTTATACCCAACATATGCTAAGTACTGAAAGCGGTGTTTGGTCAGATTTGTCCCAAACCTCTCTCCAGTTTTCAAAATATCCCAAACATCCCAATTTCTAGGCCTGAGCCATATTTTGGAGCCAAATTCTGGCACTCTGCACGTATTCGCAGTTTGATATTACGACTTTTTATACCCAACATATGCAAAGTACTGGATGCAGCAGTAAGTCACATTTTGCACAAACTTCCCTGCAGTTTTCAAAAGATCCCAAAAATCCCAATTTCGAGACCTGAGCCATATTTTAGACCCAAATTCTGGCTCTCTGCACGTATTCGCAGTTTGAAATTACGAATTTTTTATACCCAACATATGCGAAGTATTGAAAGCGGCGTTTGGCCACTTTTGTCCCAAACCTTCCTGCAGTTATCAAAATATCCCAAACAACCCAATATCGAGGCCTGAGCCATATTTTGGAGCCAAATTCAGGCTCTCTGCACGTATTCGCAGTTTGAAATTACGACTTTTTATACCCAACATATACCAAGTACTGAAAGCGGCGTTTGGTCATATTTGTCCCAAAGTCCCCTGCATTTTTCAAAATATCCCAAACATCCCAATTTCGAGGCCTGAGCCATATTTTGGAGCCAAATTCTGGCTCTCTGCACGTATTCGCAGTTTTAAGTTACGACTTTTTATACCCAACATATTCCAAGTCCTCAAAGCGGCAGTAAGTCACATTTTGCACAAACTCCCCTGCAGTTCTCGAAATATCCCAAATATCCCAATTTCGAAGCCTGAGCCATATTTTGGAGCCAAATTCTGGCTCTCTGCACGTATTCGCAGTTTTAAGTTACGACTTTTTATACCCAACATATGCCAAGTACTGAAAGCGGCGTTAGGTCACATTTGTCCCAAACCTCCCTCTAGTTTTCAAAATATCCCAAACATCCCAATTTCTAGGCCTGAGCCATATATTGGAGTCAAATTCTGGCTCTATTCCCGTATTCGCAGTTTGATATTACGACTTTTTATACCCAACATATGCCAAGTCCTGAAAGCGGCAGTGAGTCACATTTTGCACAAACTCCCCTGCAGTTTTTGAAATATCCCAAATATCCCAATTTCGAGGCCTGAGCCATATTTTGGAGCCAAATTTTGGCACTCTTCACGTATTCACAGTTTGATAATACGACTTTTTATACCCAACATATGCAAAGTACTGGACGCAGCAGTGAGACACATTTTGCACAAACATCCCTGCAGTTTTCAAAATAACCCAAACATCCCAATTTCGAGACCTGAGCCATATTTTGGACCCAAATTCTGGCTCTCTGCACGTATTCGCAGTTTGAAATTACGACTTTTTTATACCCAACATATGCAAAGTACTTAAAGCGGCGTTTGGCCACATTTGTCCCAAAACTTCCTGTAGTTTTCAAAATATCCCAAACATCCCAATTACGAGGCCTGAGCCATATTTTGGAGCCAAATTCTAGCTCTATGCATGTATTCGCAGTTTGATAGTACGAATTTCTATACCCAACATATGCCAAGTCCTGAAAGCGGCAGTGAGTCACATTTTGCCCAAACTCCCCTCCAGTTTTCAAAATATCGCAAATATCCCAATTTCGAGGCCTAAGCTATATTTTATAGCCAAGTTCTGGCTCTCTGCACGTATTCACAGTTAGAGATGACATCCTTTTATACCCAACATATGCGAAGTACTGAAAGCGGCGTTCGGTCACATTTGTCTCAAACCTCCCTGCAGTTTTCAAAATATCCCAAATATCCCAATTTCGAGGCTGAGCCATATTTTGGAGCCAAATTCAGGCTCTCTGCACGTATTCGCAGTTTGAAATTACGACTTTTTATACCCAACATATGCCAAGTACTGAAAGCGGCGTTTGGTCATATTTGTCCCAAAGTCCCCTGCAGTTTTCAAAATATCCCAAACATCCCAATTTCGAGGATTGTGCAATATTTTGGAGCCAAATTCTGGCTCTCTGCACGTATTCGCAGTTTTAATTACGACTTTTTATTTCCAACATATGCCAAGTCCTGAAAGCGGCAGTGAGTCACATTTTGCACAAACTCCCCTGCTGTTTTCAAAATATCCTAAACATCCCAATATCTAGGCCTGAGCCATATTTTGGAGCCAAATTCTGGCTCTATGCACGTAATTCCATTTTGATATTTCGACTTTTTATACCCAACATATGCCAAGTCCTGTAAGCTGCAGTGAGTCACATTTTGCACAAACTCCCCTGCAGTTCTCGAAATATCCCAAATATCCCAATTTCGAGCCCTGAGCCATATTTTGGAGCCAAATTCTGGCTCTCTGCACGTATTCGCAGTTTTAAGTTACGACTTTTTATACCCAACATATGCTAAGTACTGAAAGCGGCGTTTGGTCACATTTGTCCCAAACCTCTCTCCAGTTTTCAAAATATCCCAAACATCCCAATTTCTAGGCCTGAGCCATATTTTGGAGCCAAATTCTGGCACTCTGCACGTATTCGCAGTTTGATATTACGACTTTTTATTTCCAACATATGCCAGGTCCTGAAAGCAGCAGAGAGTCACATTTTGCACAAACTTCCCTGCAGTTTTCAAAAGATCCCAAACATCCCAATTTCGAGACCTGAGCCATATTTTAGACCCAAATTCTGGCTCTCTGCACGTATTCGCAGTTTGAAATTACGATTTTTTTATACCCAACATATGCGAAGTATTGAAAGCGGCGTTTGGCCACATTTGTCCCAAACCATCCTGCAGTTATCAAAATATCCCAAACAACCCAATATCGAGGCCTGTGCCATATTTTGGAGCCAAATTCTGGCTCTCTGCACGTATTCGCAGTTTGAAATTACGACTTTTTATACCCATCATATGCCAAGTACTTAAAGCGGCGTTTGGTCATATTTGTCCCAAATTCCCCGGCAGTTTTCAAAATATCCAAAATATCCCAATTTCGAGGCCTGAGCCATATTTTGGAGCCAAATTCAGGCTCTCTGCACGTATTCGCAGTTTGAAATTACGACTTTTTATACCAAACATATACCAAGTACTGAAAGCGGCGTTTGGTCATATTTGTCCCAAAGTCCCCTGCATTTTTCAAAATATCCCAAACATCCCAATTTCGAGGCCTGAGCCATATTTTGGAGCCAAATTCAGGCTCTCTGCACGTATTCGCAGTTTGAAATTACGACTTTTTATTTCCAACATATGCCAAGTCCTGAAAGCGGCAGTGAGTCACATTTTGCACAAACTCCCCTGCAGTTTTCGAAATATCCTAAATATCCCAATTTCGAGGCTTGAGCCATATTTTGAAGCCAAATTCTAGCTCTCTGCACGTATTCGCAGTTTGAAATTACGACTTTTTATACCCAACATATGCGAAGTACTGAAAGCGGCGTTTGGTCACATTTGTCCCAAACCTCCCTGCAGTTTTCAAAATATCCCAAATATCCCAATTTCGAGGCCTGACCCATATTTTGGAGCCAAATTCAGGCTCTCTGCACGTATTCGCAGTTTGAAATTACGACTTTTTATACCTAACATATGCCAAGTACTGAAAGCGGCGTTTGGTCATATATGTCCCAAAGTCCCCTGCAGTTTTCAAAATATCCCAAACATCCCAATTTCGAGGCCTGAGCCATATTTTGGAGCCAAATTCTGGCTCTCTGCACGTATTCGCATTTTGAAATTACCACCTTTTATACCCAACATATGCCAAGTCCTGATAGCAGCAGTGAGTCACATTTTGCACAAACTCCCCTGCAGTTTTCAAAATATCCCAAATATCCCAATTTCGAGGCCTGAGCCATATTTTGGAGCCAAATTCTGGCTCTCTACATGTATTCGCAGTTTGATATTACAAGTTTTTATACCCAACATATGGCAAGTACTGAAAGCGGTAGTGAGTCACATTTTGCACAAACTCCCCTGCAGTTTTCAAAACATCCCAAACATCCCAATTTCGAGGATTGTGCAATATTTTGGAGCCAAATTCTGGCTCTCTGCACGTATTCGCAGTTTTAAATTACGACTTTTCATTCCCAACATATGCCAAGTCCTGAAAGCGGCAATTTGTCACATTTTGACCAAACTCCCCTGCAGTGTTCAAAATATCCCAAACATCCCAATTTCGAGGTCTGAGCCATATTTTGGAGCCAAATTCTGGCTCTCTGCACGTATTCGCAGTTTTAAGTTACGACTTTTTATACCCAACATATGCCAAGTACTGAAATCGTCGTTTGGTCACATTTGTCCCAAACCTCCCTCTAGTTTTCAAAATATCCCAAACATCCCAATATCGAGGCCTGAGCCATATTTTGGAGCCAAATTCTAGCCCTATGCACGTAATCGCAGTTTGATATTACGAATTTTTATACCCAACATATTCCAAGTCCTCAAAGCGGCAGTGAGTCACATTTTGCACAAACTCCCCTGCAGTTCTCGAAATATCCCAAATATCCCAATTTCGAGGCCTGAGCCATATTTTGGAGCCAAATTCTGGCTCTCTGCACGTATTCGCAGTTTTAAGTTACGACTTTTTATACCCAACATATGCCAAGTACTGAAAGCGGCGTTTGGTCACATTTGTCCCAAACCTCCCTCTAGTTTTCAAAATATCCCAAACATCCCAATTTCTAGGCCTGAGCCATATTTTGGAGCCAAATTCTGGCTCTATGCACGTATTCGCAGTTTGATATTACGACTTTTTATACCCAACATATGCCAAGTCCTGAAAGCGGCAGCGAGTCACATTTTGCACAAACTCCCCTGCAGTTTTTGAAATATCCCAAATATCCCAATTTCGAGGCCTGAGCCATATTTTGGAGCCAAATTCTGGCTCTCTGCACGTATTCACAGTTTGATAATACGACTTTTTATACCCAACATATGCAAAGTACTGGACGCAGCAGTGAGACACATTTTGCACAAACTTCCCTGCAGTTTTCAAAATAACCCAAACATCCCAATTTCGAGACCTGAGCCATATTTTGGACCCAAATTCTGGCTCTCTGCACGTATTCGCAGTTTGAAATTACGACTTTTTTATACCCAACATATGCAAAGTACTGAAAGCGGCGTTTGGCCACATTTGTCCCAAACCTTCCTGCAGTTTTCAAAATATCCCAAACATCCCAATTACGAGGCCTGAGCCATATTTTGGAGCCAAATTCTAGCACTATGCATGTATTCGCAGTTTGATAGTACGAATTTTTATACCCAACATATGCCAAGTCCTGAAAGCGGCAGTGAGTCACATTTTGCCCAAACTCCCCTCCAGTTTTCAAAATATCGCAAATATCCCAATTTCGAGGCCTAAGCTATATTTTATAGCCAAGTTCGGGCTCTCTGCACGTATTCACAGTTAGAAATGACGTCTTTTTATACCCAACATATGCGAAGTACTGAAAGCGGCGTTTGGTCACATTTGTCTCAAACCTCCCTGCAGTTTTCAAAATATCCCAAATATTCCAATTTCGAGGCTGAGCCATATTTTGGAGCCAAATTCAGGCTCTCTGCCCGTATTCGCAGTTTGAAATTACGACTTTTTATACCCAACATATGCCAAGTACTGAAAGCGGCGTTTGGTCATATTTGTCCCAAAGTCCCCTGCAGTTTTCAAAATATCCCAAACATCCCAATTTCGAGGCCTGAGCCATATTTTGGAGCCAAATTCTGGCTCTCTGCACGTATTCGCAGTTTGAAATTTCCACCTTTTATACCCAACATATGCCAAGTCCTGAAAGCGGCAGTGAGTCACATTTTTCACAAACTCCCCTGCAGTTTTCGAAATATCCTAAATATCCCAAAATTTCGAGGCATGAGCCATATTTTGGAGCCAAATTCTAGCTCTCTGCAAGTATTCGCAGTTTGAAATTACGACTTTTTATACCCAACATATGCGAAGTACTGAAAGTGGCGTTTGGTCAAATTTGTCCCAAACCTCCCTCCAGTTTTCAAAATATCCCAAATATCCCAATTTCGAGGCCTGAGCCATATTTTGGAGCCAAATTCTGGCTCTCTGCATGTATTCGCAGTTTGAAATTACATCTTTTTATACCCAACATATGCAAAGTACTGAAAGCGGCGTTTGGTCACATTTGTACCAAACCTCCCCGCAGTTTTCAAAATATCCCAAATATCCCAATTTAGAGTCCTGAGCCATATTTTGGAGCCAAATTCTGGCTCTCTGCATGTATTCGCAGTTTGATATTACAAATTTTTATACCCAACATATGCCAAGTACTGAAAGCGACAGTGAGTCACATTTTGCACAAACTCCCCTGCAGTTTTCAAAATATCCTAAACATCCCAATTTCGAGGCCTGAGCAATATTTTGGAGCCAAATTCTGGCTCTCTGCACGTATTCGCAGTTTGAAATTACGACTTTTTTATACCCAACATATGCCAAGTCCTGAAAGCGGCGTTTGGTCACATTTGTCCCAAACCTCCCTCCAGTTTTGAAAATATCCCAAACATCCCAATTTCGAGGCCTGAGCCATATTTTGGAGCCAAATTCTGGCTCTCTACATGTATTCGCAGTTTGATATTACCAGGTTTTATACCTAACATATGCCAAGTACTGAAAGCGGTAATGAGTCACATTTTGCACAAACTCCCCTGCAGTTTTCAAAATATCCGAAACATCCCAATTTCGAGGATTGTGCAATATTTTGGAGCCAAATTCTGGCTCTCTGCACGTATTCGCAGTTTTAAATTACGACTTTTTATTACCAACATATGCCAAGTCCTGAAAGCGGCAATTAGTCACATTTTGCACAAACTCCCCTGCAGTGTTCAAAATAGCCCAAACATCCCAATTTCGAGGCCTGAGCCATATTTTAGAGCCAAATTCTGGCTCTCTGCACTATTCGCAGTTTTAAGTTACGACTTTTTATACCCAACATATGCCAAGTACTGAAATCGGCGTTTGGTCTCATTTGTCGCAAACCTCCCTCCAGTTTTCAAAATATCCCAAACATCCCAATTTCGAGGCCTGACCCATATTTTGGAGCCAAATTCAGGCTCTCTGCACGTATTCGCAGTTTGAAATTACGACTTTTTATACCTAACATATGCCAAGTACTGAAAGCGGCGTTTGGTCATATATGTCCCAAAGTCCCCTGCAGTTTTCAAAATATCCCAAACATCCCAAATTCTAAGCCTGAGCCATATTTTGGAGCCAAATTCTGGCTCTATGCACGTAATCGCAGTCTGATATTACGACTTTTTATACCTAACATATGCCAAGTCCTGAAAACGGCAGTGAGTCACATTTTGCACAAACTCCACTGCAGTTCTCGAAATATCCCAAATATCCCAATTTCGAGGCTTGAGCCATATTTTGGAGCCAAATTCTGGCTCTCTGGACGTATTCGCAGTTTTAAGTTACGACTTTTTATACCCAACATATGGCAAGTACTGAAAGCGGCGTTTGGTCACATTTGTACCAAACCTCCCTCCAGTTTTCAAAATATCCCAAACATCCCAATTTCGAGGCCTGAGCCATATTTTGGAGCCAAATTCTGGCACTCTGCACGTATTCGCAGTTTGATATTACGACTTTTTATACCCAACATATGCAAAGTACTGGACGCAGCAGCGAGTCACATTTTGCACAAACTTCCCTGCAGTTTTCAAAATATCCCAAACATCCCAATATCGAGGAGTGAGCCATATTTTGGAGCCAAATTCTGGCTCTCTACATGTATTCGCAGTTTGATATTACAAGTTTTTATACCCAACATATACCAAGTACTGAAAGCTGTAGTGAGTCACATTTTGCACAAACTCCCCTGCAGTTTTCAAAATATCCCAAACATCCCAATTTCGAGGATTGTGCAATATTTTGGAGCCAAATTCTGGCTCTCTGCACGTATTCGCAGTTTTAAATTACGACTTTTTATTTCCAACATATGCCAAGTCCTGAAAGCGGCAGTGAGTCACATTTTGCACAAACTCCCCTGCTGTTTTCAAAATATCCTAAACATCCCAATATCTAGGCCTGAGCCATATTTTGGAGCCAAATTCTGGCTCTATGCACGTAATTCCAGTTTGATATTTCGACTTTTTATACCCAACATATGCCAAGTCCTGTAAGCTGCAGTGAGTCACATTTTGCACAAACTCCCCTGCAGTTCTCGAAATATCCCAAATATCCCAATTTCGAGCCCTGAGCCATATTTTGGAGCCAAATTCTGGCTCTCTGCACGTATTCGCAGTTTTAAGTTACGACTTTTTATACCCAACATATGCTAAGTATTGAAAGCGGCGTTTGGTCACATTTGTCCCAAACCTCTCTCCAGTTTTCAAAATATCCCAAACAACCCAATTTCTAGGCCTGAGCCATATTTTGGAGCCAAATTCTGGCACTCTGCACGTATTCGCAGTTTGATATTACTACTTTTTATTTCCAACATATGCCAAGTCCTGAAAGCGGCAGTGAGTCACATTTTGCACAAACTTCCCTGCAGTTTTCAAAAGATCCCAAACATCCTAATTTCGAGACCTGAGCCATATTTTAGACCCAAATTCTGGCTCTCTGCACGTATTCGCAGTTTGAAATTACGAATTTTTTATACCCAACATATGCAAAGTATTGAAAGCGGCGTTTGCCCACATTTGTCCCAAACCATCCTGCAGTTATCAAAATATCCCAAACAACCCAATATCGAGGCCTGTGCCATATTTTGGAGCCAAATTCTGGCTCTCTGCACGTATTCGCAGTTTGAAATTACTACTTTTTATACCCAACATATACCAAATACTGAAAGCGGCGTTTGGTCATATTTGTCCCAAAGTCCCCTGCATTTTTCAAAATATCCCAAACATCCCAATTTCGAGGCCTGAGCCATATTTTGGAGCCAAATTCAGGCTCTCTGCACGTATTCGAAGTTTGAAATTACCACCTTTTATACTGAACATATGCCAAGTCCTGAAAGCGGCAGTGAGTCACATTTTGCACAAACTCCCCTGCAGTTTTCGAAATATCCTAAATATCCCAATTTCGAGGCTTGAGCCATATTTTGGAGCCAAATTCTAGCTCTCTGCACGTATTCGCAGTTTGAAATTACGACTTTTTATACCCAACATATGCGAAGTACTGAAAGCGGCGTTTGGTCACATTTGTCCCAAACCTCCCTGCAGTTTTCAAAATATCCCAAATATCCCAATTTCGAGGCCTGACCCATATTTTGGAGCCAAATTCAGGCTCTCTGCACGTATTCGCAGTTTGAAATTACGACTTTTTATACCTAACATATGCCAAGTACTGAAAGAGGCGTTTGGTCATATATGTCCCAAAGTCCCCTGCAGTTTTCAAAATATCCCAAACATCCCAATTTCGAGGCCTGAGCCATATTTTGGAGCCAAACTCTGGCTCTCTGCACGTATTCGCATTTTGAAATTACCACCTTTTATACCCAACATATGCCAAGTCCTGATAGCGGCAGTGAGTCACATTTTGCACAAACTCCCCTGCAGTTTTCAAAATATCCCAAATATCACAATTTCGAGGATTGTGCAATATTTTGGAGCCAAATTCTGGCTCTCTGCACGTATTCGCAGTTTTAAATTACGACTTTTCATTCCCAACATATGCCAAGTCCTGAAAGCGGCAATTTGTCACATTTTGACCAAACTCCCCTGTAGTGTTCAAAATATCCCAAACATCCCAATTTCGAGGTCTGAGCCATATTTTGGAGCCAAATTCTGGCTCTCTACATGTATTCGCAGTTTGATATTACAAGTTTTTATACCCAACATATGCCAAGTACTGAAAGCGGTAGTGAGTCACATTTTGCACAAACTCCCCTGCAGTTTTCAAAACATCCCAAACATCCCAATTTCGAGGATTGTGCAATATTTTGGAGCCAAATTCTGGCTCTCTGCACGTATTCGCAGTTTTAAATTACGACTTTTCATTCCCAACATATGCCAAGTCCTGAAAGCGGCAATTTGTCACATTTTGACCAAACTCCCCTGTAGTGTTCAAAATATCCCAAACATCCCAATTTCGAGGTCTGAGCCATATTTTGGAGCCAAATTCTGGCTCTCTGCACGTATTCGCAGTTTTAAGTTACGACTTTTTATACCCAACATATGCCAAGTACTGAAATCGTCGTTTGGTCACATTTGTCACAACCTTCCCTCCAGTTTTCAAAATATCCCAAACATCCCAATTTCTAGGCCTGAGCCATATTTTGGAACCAAATTCTGGCACTCTGCACGTATTCGCAGTTTGATATTACGACTTTTTATTTCCAACATATGCCAAGTCCTGAAAGCGGCAGTGAGTCACATTTTGCACAAACTTCCCTGCAGTTTTCAAAAGATCCCAAACATCCCAATTTCGAGACCTGAGCCATATTTTAGACCCAAATTCTGGCTCTCTGCACGTATTCGCAGTTTGAAATTACGAATTTTTTATACCCAACATATGCGAAGTATTAAAGGCGGCGTTTGGCCACATTTGTCCCAAACCATCCTGCAGTTATCAAAATATCCCAAACAACCCAATATCGAGGCCTGTGCCATATTTTGGAGCCAAATTCTGGCTCTCTGCACGTATTCGCAGTTTGAAATTACGACTTTTTATACCCATCATATGCCAAGTACTGAAAGCGGCGTTTGGTCATATTTGTCCCAAAGTCCCCGGCAGTTTTCAAAATATCCAAAATATCCCAATTTCGAGGCCTGAGCCATATTTTGGAGCCAAATTCAGGCTCTGCACGTATTCGCAGTTTGAAATTACGACTTTTTATACCCAACATATACCAAGTACTGAAAGCGGCGTTTGGTCATATTTGTCCCAAAGTCCCCTGCATTTTTCAAAATATCCCAAACATCCCAATTTCGAGGCCTGAGCCATATTTTGGAGCCAAATTCAGGCTCTCTGCACGTATTCGCAGTTTGAAATTACCACCTTTTATACCGAACATATGCCAAGTCCTGAATGCGGCAGTGAGTCACATTTTGCACAAACTCCCCTGCAGTTTTCGAAATATCCTAAATATCCCAATTTCGAGGCTTGAGCCATATTTTGGAGCCAAATTCTAGCTCTCTGCACGTATTCGCAGTTTGAAATTACGAATTTTTATACCCAACATATGCGAAGTACTGAAAGCGGCGTTTGGTCACATTTGTCCCAAACCTCCCTGCAGTTTTCAAAATATCCCAAATATCCCAATTTCGAGGCCTGACCCATATTTTGGAGCCAAATTCAGGCTCTCTGCACGTATTCGCAGTTTGAAATTACGACTTTTTATACCTAACATATGCCAAGTCCTGATAGCGGCAGTGAGTCACATATTGCACAAACTCCCCTGCAGTTTTCAAAATATCCCAAATATCACAATTTCGAGGCCTGAGCCATATTTTGGAGCCAAATTCTAGCTCTCTACATGTATTCGCAGTTTGATATTACAAGTTTTTATACCCAACATATGCCAAGTACTGAAAGCGGTAGTGAGTCACATTTTGCACAAACTCCCCTGCAGTTTTCAAAACATCCCAAACATCCCAATTTCGAGGATTGTGCAATATTTTGGAGCCAAATTCTGGCTCTCTGCACGTATTCGCAGTTTTAAATTACGACTTTTCATTCCCAACATATGCCAAGTCCTGAAAGCGGCAATTTGTCACATTTTGACCAAACTCCCCTGCAGTGTTCAAAATATCCCAAACATCCCAATTTCGAGGTCTGAGCCATATTTTGGAGCCAAATTCTGGCTCTCTGCACGTATTCGCAGTTTTAAGTTACGACTTTTTATACCCAACATATGCCAAGTACTGAAATCGTCGTTTGGTCACATTTGTCACAACCTTCCCTCCAGTTTTCAAAATATCCCAAACATCCCAATTTCTAGGCCTGAGCCATATTTTGGAACCAAATTCTGGCACTCTGCACGTATTCGCAGTTTGATATTACGACTTTTTATTTCCAACATATGCCAAGTCCTGAAAGCGGCAGTGAGTCACATTTTGCACAAACTTCCCTGCAGTTTTCAAAAGATCCCAAACATCCCAATTTCGAGACCTGAGCCATATTTTAGACCCAAATTCTGGCTCTCTGCACGTATTCGCAGTTTGAAATTACGAATTTTTTATACCCAACATATGCGAAGTATTAAAGGCGGCGTTTGGCCACATTTGTCCCAAACCATCCTGCAGTTATCAAAATATCCCAAACAACCCAATATCGAGGCCTGTGCCATATTTTGGAGCCAAATTCTGGCTCTCTGCACGTATTCGCAGTTTGAAATTACGACTTTTTATACCCATCATATGCCAAGTACTGAAAGCGGCGTTTGGTCATATTTGTCCCAAAGTCCCCGGCAGTTTTCAAAATATCCAAAATATCCCAATTTCGAGGCCTGAGCCATATTTTGGAGCCAAATTCAGGCTCTGCACGTATTCGCAGTTTGAAATTACGACTTTTTATACCCAACATATACCAAGTACTGAAAGCGGCGTTTGGTCATATTTGTCCCAAAGTCCCCTGCATTTTTCAAAATATCCCAAACATCCCAATTTCGAGGCCTGAGCCATATTTTGGAGCCAAATTCAGGCTCTCTGCACGTATTCGCAGTTTGAAATTACCACCTTTTATACCGAACATATGCCAAGTCCTGAATGCGGCAGTGAGTCACATTTTGCACAAACTCCCCTGCAGTTTTCGAAATATCCTAAATATCCCAATTTCGAGGCTTGAGCCATATTTTGGAGCCAAATTCTAGCTCTCTGCACGTATTCGCAGTTTGAAATTACGAATTTTTATACCCAACATATGCGAAGTACTGAAAGCGGCGTTTGGTCACATTTGTCCCAAACCTCCCTGCAGTTTTCAAAATATCCCAAATATCCCAATTTCGAGGCCTGACCCATATTTTGGAGCCAAATTCAGGCTCTCTGCACGTATTCGCAGTTTGAAATTACGACTTTTTATACCTAACATATGCCAAGTCCTGATAGCGGCAGTGAGTCACATATTGCACAAACTCCCCTGCAGTTTTCAAAATATCCCAAATATCACAATTTCGAGGCCTGAGCCATATTTTGGAGCCAAATTCTAGCTCTCTACATGTATTCGCAGTTTGATATTACAAGTTTTTATACCCAACATATGCCAAGTACTGAAAGCGGTAGTGAGTCACATTTTGCACAAACTCCCCTGCAGTTTTCAAAACATCCCAAACATCATAATTTCGAGGATTGTGCAATATTTTGGAGCCAAATTCTGGCTCTCTGCACGTATTCGCAGTTTTAAATTACGACTTTTCATTCCCAACATATGCCAAGTCCTGAAAGCGGCAATTTGTCACATTTTGACCAAACTCCCCTGCAGTGTTCAAAATATCCCAAACATCCCAATTTCGAGGTCTGAGCCATATTTTGGAGCCAAATTCTGGCTCTCTGCACGTATTCGCAGTTTTAAGTTACGACTTTTTATACCCAACATATGCCAAGTACTGAAATCGTCGTTTGGTCACATTTGTCACAACCTTCCCTCCAGTTTTCAAAATATCCCAAACATCCCAATATCGAGGCCTGAGCCATATTTTGGAGCCAAATTCTAGCCCTATGCACGTAATCGCAGTTTGATATTACGACTTTTTATACCCAACATATTCCAAGTCCTCAAAGCGGCAGTGAGTCACATTTTGCACAAACTCCTCTGCAGTTCTTGAAATATCCCAAATATCCCAATTTCGAGGCCTGAGCCATATTTTGGAGCCAAATTCTGGCACTCTTCACGTATTCACAGTTTGATAATACGACTTTTTATACCCAACATATGCAAAGTACTGGACGCAGCAGTGAGACACATTTTGCACAAACTTCCCTGCAGTTTTCAAAATAACCCAAACATCCCAATTTCGAGACCTGAGCCATATTTTGGACCCAAATTCTGGCTCTCTGCACGTATTCGCAGTTTGAAATTACGACTTTTTTATACCCAACATATGCAAAGTACTGAAAGCGGCGTTTGGCCACATTTGTCCCAAACCTTCCTGCAGTTTTCAAAATATCCCAAACATCCCAATTACGAGGCCTGAGCCATATTTTGGAGTCAAATTCTAGCTCTATGCACGTATTCGCAGTTTGATAGTACCAATTTTTGTACCCAACATATGCCAAGTCCTGAAAGCGGCAGTGAGTCACATTTTGCCCAAACTCCCCTCCAGTTTTCAAAATATCGCAAATATCCCAATTTCGAGGCCTAAGCTATATTTTATAGCCAAGTTCTGGCTCTCTGCACGTATTCACAGTTAGAAATGACATCTTTTTATACCCAACATATGCGAAGCACTGAAAGCGGCGTTTGGTCACATTTGTCTCAAACCTCCCTGCAGTTTTCAAAATATCCCAAATATTCCAATTTCGAGGCTGAGCCATATTTTGGAGCCAAGTTCAGGCTCTCTGCACGTATTCGCAGTTTGAAATTACGACTTTTTATACCCAACATATGCCAAGTACTGAAAGCGGCGTTTGGTCATATTTGTCCCAAAGTCCCCTGCAGTTTTCAAAATATCCCAAACATCCCAATTTCGAGGCCTGTGCCATATTTTGGAGCCAAATTCTGGCTCTCTGCACGTATTCGCAGTTTGAAATTTCCACCTTTTATACCCAACATATGCCAAGTCCTGAAAGCGGCAGTGAGTCACATTTTTTACAAACTCCCCTGCAGTTTTCGAAATATCCTAAATATCCCAAAATTTCGAGGCATGAGCCATATTTTGGAGCCAAATTCTAGCTCTCTGCAAGTATTCGCAGTTTGAAATTACGACTTTTTATACCCAACATATGCGAAGTACTGAAAGTGGCGTTTGGTCAAATTTGTCCCAAACCTCCCTCCAGTTTTCAAAATATCCCAAATATCCCAATTTCGAGGTCTGAGCCATATTTTGGAGCCAAATTCTGGCTCTCTGCATGTATTCGCAGTTTGAAATTACATCTTTTTATACCCAACATATGCAAAGTACTGAAAGCGGCGTTTGGTCACATTTGTACCAAACCTCCCCGCAGTTTTCAAAATATCCCAAATATCCCAATTTAGAGTGCTGAGCCATATTTTGGAGCCAAATTCTGGCTCTCTGCATGTATTCGCAGTTTGATATTACAAATTTTTATACCCAACATATGCCAAGTACTGAAAGCGACAGTGAGTCACATTTTGCACAAACTCCCCTGCAGTTTTCAAAATATCCTAAACATCCCAATTTCGAGGCCTGAGCAATATTTTGGAGCCAAATTCTGGCTCTCTGCATGTATTCGCAGTTTGAAATTACGACTTTTTTATACCCAACATATGCCAAGTCCTGAAAGCGGCGTTTGGTCACATTTGTCCCAAACCTCCCTCCAGTTTTGAAAATATCCCAAACATCCCAATTTCGAGGCCTGAGCCATATTTTGGAGCCAAATTCTGGCTCTCTACATGTATTCGCAGTTTGATATTATCAGGTTTTATACCTAACATATGCCAAGTACTGAAAGCGGTAATGAGTCACATTTTGCACAAACTCCTCTGCAGTTTTCAAAATATCCCAAACATCCCAATTTCGAGGCCTGAGCCATATTTTGGAGCCAAAATCTGGCTCTCTGCACGTATTCGCGGTTTGAAATTACCACCTTTTATACCCAACATATGCCAAGTCCTGAAAACAGCAGAGTCACATTTTGCACAAACTCCCCTGCAGTTTTCAAAATGTCCCAAATATCCCAATTTCGAGGCCTGAACCATATTTTGGAGCCAAATTTTGGCTCTCTGCACGTATTCGCAGTTTTAAATTACGATATTTTATTCCCAACATATGCCAAGTCCTGAAAGCGGCAATTAATCACATTTTGCACAAACTCCCCTGCAGTTTTCAAAATATCCCAAACATCCCAATTTCGAGGCCTGAGCCATATTTTGGAGCCAAATTCTGGCTCTCTGCACGTATTCGCAGTTTTAAGTTACGACTTTTTATACCCAACCCAGCCAAGTACTGAAAGCGGCGTTTGGTCACATTTGTCCCAAACCTCCCTCCAGTTTTCAAAATATCCCAAACATCCCAATTTCTAAGCCTGAGTCATATTATGGAGCCAAATTCTGGCTCTATGCACGTATTCGCAGTTTGATATTACGACTTTTTATACCCAACATATGCCAAGTCCTGAAAGCGGCAGTGAGTCACATTTTGCACAAACTCCCCTGCAGTTTTCGAAATTTCCCAAATATCCCAATTTCGTGGCCTGAACCATATTTTGGAGCCAAATTCTGGCTCTCTGCACGTATTTGCAGTTTGATATTACGACTTTTTATACCCAACATATGCCAAGTACTGAAAGCGGCATTTGGTCATATTTATCCCAAACTCCCCTTCAGTTTTCAAAATATCCCAAACATCCCAATTTGGAGGCCTGAGTCATATTTTGGAGCCAAATTCTGGCTCTATATGCACGTATTCGCAGTTTGATATTACGAATTTTTATACCCAACATATGCCAAGTCCTGAAAGCGGCAGTGAGTCACATTTTGCACAAACTCCTCTGCAGTTTTCGAAATATCCCAAATATCCCAATTTCGTGGCCTGAACCATATTTTGGAGCCAAATTCTGGATCTCTGCACGTATTCGCAGTTTGAAATTGCGACTTTTTTATACCCAACATATGCCAAGTCCTGAAAGCGGAAGTGAGTCACATTTTGCACAAACTCCCTTGCAGTTTTCGAAATATCCCAAATATCCCAATTTCGAGGCCTGAGCCATATTTTTTGAGCCAAATTCTGGCTCTCTGCACGTATTCGCAGTTTGAAATTACGACTTTTTATACCCAACATATGCGAATTACTGAAAGCGGCGTTTGGTCACATTTGTCCCATACCTTCCTCCAGTTTTCAAAATATCCCAAAAATCCCAATTTCGAGGCCTGAGCAATATTTTGGAGCCAAATTCTAGCTCTCTGCACGTATTCGCAGTTTGAAATTACGACTTTTTATACCCAACATATGCGAAGAACTGAAAGCGGCGTTTGGTCACATTTGTCCCAAACCTCCCTGCAATTTTCAAAATATCCCAAATATCCCAATTTCGAGGCCTGAGCCATATTTTGGAGCCAAATTCAGGCTCTCTGCACGTATTCGCAGTTTGAAATTACGACTTTTTATACCCAACATATGCCAATTACTGAAAGCGGCGTTTGGTCACATTTGTCCCAAACCTCCCTGCAGTTTTCAAAATATCCCAAACATCCCAATTTCGAGGCCTGAGCCATATTTTGGAGCCAAAATCTGGCTCTCTGCACGTATTCGCAGTTTGAAATTACCACCTTTTATACCCAACATATGCCAAGTCGTGAAAGCGGCAGAGAGTCACATTTTGCACAAACTCCTCTGCAGTTTTCAAAATATCCCAAATATCCGAATTTCGAGGCCTGATCTATATTTTGGAGCCAAATTCTGGCTCTCTGCACGTATTCGCAGTTTTTAATCACAATTTTTTATTCCCAACATATGCCAAGTCCTTAAAGCGGCAAAATTACTCACATTTTGCACAAACTCCCCTGCAGTTTTCAAAATATCCCAAACATCCCAATTTCGAGGCCTGAGCCATATTTTGGACCCAAATTCTGGCTCTCTGCACGTATTCGCAGTTTGAAATTGCGACTTTTTTATACCAACATATGCCAAGTACTGAAAGCCGCGTTTAGTCACATTTGTCTCAAACCACCCTGCAGTTTTCAAAATATCCCAAACATCCCAATTTCGAGGCCTGAGCCATAATTTGGAGCCAAATTCTGGCTCTATGCACGTATTCGCAGTTTGATATTACGACTTTTTATACCCAATATATGCCAAGTCCTGAAAGCGGCGTTTGAACATATTTGTCCCAAAGTTCCCTGCAGTTTTCAAAATATCCCAAACATCCCAATTTCAAGGCCTGAGCCATATTTTGGAGCCAAATTCTGGCTCTATGGACGTATTCGCAGTTAGAAATTACATCTTTTTACACCCAACATATGCCAAGTACTGAAAGCGGCGTTTGAACATATTTGTCCCAAAGTTCCCTGCAGTTTTCAAAATATCCCAAACATCCCAATTTCAAGGCCTGAGCCATATTTTGGAGCCAAAATCTGGCTCTCTGCACGTATTCGCAGTTTGAAATTACCACCTTTGATACCCAACATATGCCAAGTCCTGAAAGCGGCAGAGTCACATTTTGCACAAACTCCTCTGCAGTTTTCAAAATATCCCAAATATCCCAATTTCGAGGCCTGAGCCATATTTTGGAGCCAAAATCTGGCTCTCTGCACGTATTCGCAGTTTGAAATTACCACCTTTTATACCCAACATATGCCAAGTACTGAAAGCGGCGTTTGGTCACATTTGCCCCAAACCTCCTTGCAGTTTTCAAAATATCCCAAATATCCCAATTTCGAGGCCTGACCCATATTTTGGAGCCAAATTCTGGCTCTCTTCACGTATTCGCAGTTTGATATTACGAATTTTATACCCAACATATGCCAAGTACTGAAAGTGGCAGTGAGTCACATTTTGCACAAACTCCCTTCCAGTTTTCAAATTATCCCAAATATCCCAATTTCGAGGCCTGAGCCATATTTTGGACCCAAATTCTGGCTCTCTGCACGTATTCGCAGTTAGAAATTACGTCTTTTTATACCCAACATATGCCAAGTACTGAAAGCGGCGTTTGGTCACATTTGTCCCAAACCTCCTTGCAGTTTTCAAAATATCCCAAATATCCCAATTTCGAGGCCTGACCCATATTTTGGAGCCAAATTCTGGCTCGTTGCACGTATTCGCAGTTTCATATTATGAATTTTTATATCCAACATATGCCAAGTACTGAAAGTGGCAGTGAGTTACATTTTGCACAAACTCCCCTGCAGTTTTCGAAATATCCCAAATATCCCAATTTCGAGGCCTGAGCCATATTTTGGATCCAAATTCTGGCTCTCTGCACGTATTCGCAGTTTGAAATTGCGACTTTTTTATACCAACATATGCCAAGTACTGAAAGCGGTGTTTGGTCACATTTGTCCCAAACCTCCCTCCAGTTTTCAAAATATCCCAAACATCCCAATTTCTAGGCCTGAGCCATATTTTGGAGCCAAATTCTTGCTTTATACACGTATTCGCAATTTAATATTACGACTTTTTATACCCAACATATGCCAAGTCCTGAAAGCGGCAGTGAGTCACATTTTGAACAATCTCCCCTGCAGTTTTCAAAATATCCCAAATATCCCAATTTCGAGGCCTGAGCCATATTATGGATCCAAATTGTGGCTCTCTGCACGTATTTGCAGTTTGAAATTGCGACTTTTTTATACCAACATATGCCAAGTACTGAAAGCCGCGTTTAGTCACATTTGTCTCAAACCACCCTGCAGTTTTCAAAATATCCCAAACATCCCAATTTCAAGGCCTGAGCCATAATTTGGAGCCAAATTCTGGCTCTATGGACGTATTCGCAGTTTGATATTACGACTTTTTATACCCAACATATGCCAAGTCCTGAAAGCGGCAGTGAGTCACATTTTGTACAAACTCTCCTGCAGTTTTCGAAATATCCCAAATATCACAATTTCGAGGCCTGAGCCATATTTTGGAGCCAAATTCTGGCTCTCTGCACGTATTCGCAGTTAGAAATTCCATCTTTTTACACCCAACATATGCCAAGTACTGAAAGCGGCGTTTGGTCACATTTGTCCCAAACATCCCTGCAGTTTTCAAAATATCCCAAATATCCCAATTTCGAGGTCTGAGCCATATTTTGGAGCCAAATTATAGCTCTCTGCACGTATTCGCAGTTTGAAATTACAACTTATTATACCCAACATATGCTAACTACTGAAAGCTGCGTTTGGTCACATTTGTCCCAAACCTCCCTGCAGTTTTCAAAATATCCCAATTTCGAGGCCTGAGTCATATTTTGGAGCCAAATTCTGGTTCTCTGCACGTATTCGCAGTTTGAAATTACGACTTTTTATACCCAACATATGCCAAGTCCTGAAAGCGGCAGTGAGTCATATTTTGTACAAACTCTCCTGCAGTTTTCGAAATATCCCAACTATCTCAATTTCGAGGACTGAGCCATATTTTGGAGCCAAATTCTGGCTCTCTGCACGTATTCGCAGTTAGAAATTACATCTTTTTATACCCAACATATGCCAAGTACTGAAAGCGGTGTTTGGTCACATTTGTCCCAAACATCCCTGCAGTTTTCAAAATATCCCAAATATCCCAATTTCGAGGTCTGAGCCATATTTTGGAGCCAAATTCTGGCTCTCTGCACGTATTCGCAGTTCGAAATTACGTCTTTTTATACCCAACATATGCCAAGTACTGAAAGCAGCGTTTAGTCAGATTTGTCCCAATCCCCCCTGCAGTTTTCAAAATATCAAAACATCCCAATATCGAGGCCTGAGCCATATTTTGGAACCAAATTCTGGCTCTCTGCACGTATTCGAAGTTTGAAATTACAACTTATTATACCCAACATATGCCAAGTACTGAAAGCGGCGTTTGGTCACATTTGTCCCAAACCTCCTTGCAGTTTTCAAAATATCCCAATTTCGAGGCCTGACCCATATTTTGGTGCCAAATTCTGGCTCTCTGCACGTATTCGCAGTTTGAAATTGCGACTTATTTTATACCCAACATATGCCCAGTACTGAAAGCGGCGTTTGGTCACATTTGTCCCAATCCTCCCTGCAGTTTTCAAAATATCCCAAATATCTCAATTTCGAGGCCTGAGCCATATTTTGGAGCCAAATTCTTGCTCTCTGCACGCATTCGCAGTTTGATATTACGACTTTTTATACCCAACATATGCCAAGTACTGAAATCAGCGTTTGGTCACATTTGTCCCAAACCTACCTGCAGTTTTCAAAATATCCCAAACTTCCCAATTTCGAGGCCTGAGCCAAAATTTGGAGCCAAATTCTGGCTCTATGCACGTATTCGCAGTTTGATATTATGAATTTTTATACCCAACATATGACAAGTCCTGAAAGCGGCAGTGAGTCACATTTTGCACAAACTCCCCAGCAGTTTTCGAAATATCCGAAATATCTCTATTTCGAGGCCTGAGCCATATTTTGGAGCCAAATTCTGGATCTCTGCACGTATTCGCAGTTTGAAAGTGCGACTTTTTTATACCCAACATATTCCAAGTACTGAAAGCGGCAGTGATTCACATTTTGCCCAAACTCCCCTCCAGTTTTCAAAATAACGCAAATATCCCAATTTCGAGGCCTGAGCCATATTTTGGAGCCAAGTTCTGGCTCTCAGCACGTATTCGCAGTAAGAAATTACATCTTTTTATACCCAACATATGCCAAGTACTGAAAGCGGCTTTTGGTCACATTTGTCCCAAACCTCCCCGCAGTTTTCAAAATATCCCAAATATCCCAATTTCGAGGCCTGAGCCATATTTTGGAGCCAAATTCTGGCTCTCTGCACGTATTCGCAGTTTGATATTACGACTTTTTATACCCAACATATGCCAAGTCCAGAAAGCGGCAGTGAGTCACATTTTGAACAAACTCCCCTGTAGTTTTCGAAATATCCCAAACATCCCAATTTCGAGGCCTGAGCCATATTTTGGACCCAAATTCTGGCTCTCTGCACGTATTCGCAGTTTGAAATTACGACTTTTTTATACCCAACATATGCGAAGTACTGAAAGCGGCGTTTGGTCACATTTGTCCCAAACCTTCCTGCAGTTTTCAAAATATCCCGAACATCCCAATATCGAGGCCTGAGCCATATTTTGGAGCCAAATTCTGGCTCTCTTCACGTATTCGCAGTTTGATATTACGAATTTTATACCCAACATATGCCAAGTACTGAAAGCGGCAGTGAGTCACATTTTGCACAAACTCCCTTCCAGTTTTCAAATTATCCCAAATATCCCAATTTCGAGGCCTGAGCCATATTTTGGAGCCAAATTCTGGCTATCTGCACGTATTCGCAGTTAGAAATTACGTCTTTTTATACCCAACATATGCCAAGTACTGAAAGCAGCGTTTGGTCACATTTGTCCCAAACCTCCTTGCAGTTTTCAAAATATTCCAAATATCCCAATTTCGAGGCCTGACCCATATTTTGGAGCCAAATTCTGGCTCTCTGCACGTATTCGCAGTTTGAAATTACGACTTTTTTATACCCAACATATGCGAAGGACTGCAAGCGGCAGTGATTCACATTTTGCCCAAACTCCCCTCCAGTTTTCAAAATAACGCAAATATCCCAATTTCGAGGCTTGAGCCATATTTTGGAGCCAAGTTCTGGCTCTCTGCACGTATTCGCAGTTAGAAATTACATCTTTTTATACCCAACATATGCCAAGTACAGAAAGCGGCTTTTGGTCACATTTGTCCCAAACCTCCCCGCAGTTTTCAAAATATCCCAAATATCCCAATTTCGAGGCCTGAGCCATGTTTTGGAGCCAAATTCTGGCTCTCTGCACGTATTCGCAGTTTGAAATTGCGAATTTTTTATACCCAACATATGCCAAGAACTGAATGCAGCGTTTGGTCATATTTGTCTCAAACCTCCCTGCAGTTTTCAAAATATCCCAAATAACCCAATTTCGAGGTCTGAGCCATATTTTGGAGCCAAATTCTGGCTCTCTGCACGTATTCGCAGTTTGATATTACGACTTTTTATACCCGACATATGCCAAGTCCAGAAAGCGGCAGTGAGTCACATTTTGAACAAACTCCCCTGTAGTTTTCGAAATATCCCAAACATCCCAATTTCGCGGCCTGAGCCATATTTTGGACCCAAATTCTGGCTCTCTGCACGTATTCGCAGTTTGAAATTACGACTTTTTTATACCCAACATATGCGAAGTACTGAAAGCGGCGTTTGGTCACATTTGTCCCAAACCTTCCTGGAGTTTTCAAAATATCCCAAACATCCCAATATCGAGGCCTGAGCTATATTTTGGAGCCAAATTCTGGCTCTCTTCACGTATTCGCAGTTTGATATTACGAATTTTATACCCAACATATGCCAAGTACTGAAAGCGGCAGTGAGTCACATTTTGCACAAACTCCCTTCCAGTTTTCAAATTATCCCAAATATCCCAATTTCGAGGCCTGAGCCATATTTTGGAGCCAAATTCTGGCTATCTGCACGTATTCGCAGTTAGAAATTACATCTTTTTATACCCAACATATGCCAAGTACTGAGAGCAGCTTTTGGTCACATTTGTCCCAAACCTCCCCGCAGTTTTCAAAATATCCCAAATATCCCAATTTCGAGGCCTGAGCCATATTTTGGAGCCAAATTCTGGCTCTCTGCACGTATTCGCAGTTAGAAATTACATCTTTTTATACCCAACATATGCCAAGTACTGAGAGCAGCTTTTGGTCACATTTGTCCCAAACCTCCCCGCAGTTTTCAAAATATCCCAAATATCCCAATTTCGAGGCCTGAGCCATATTTTGGAGCCAAATTCTGGCTCTCTGCACGTATTCGCAGTTTGAAATTGCGACTTTTTTATACCCAACATATGCCCACATATTTATGAGTTTATATTTATACCCACATATGTATGAATTTTTATACCCAACATATGCCAAGTCCTGAAAGCGGCAGTGAGTCACATTTTGCACAAACTCCCCTGCAGTTTTTGAAATATCCCAAATATCCCAATTTCGAGGCCTGAGACATATTTTGGAACCAAATTCTGGCTCTCTGCACGTATTCGCAGTTTGAAATTACAACTTTTTATACCCAACATAGGCCAAGTACTGAAAGCGGCGTTTGGTCATATTTGTCCCAAAGTCCCCTGCAGTTTTCAAAATATCCCAAACATCCCAATTTCGAGGCCTGAACCATATTTTCGAGCCAAATTCTCGCTCTATGCACGTATTCGCAGTCTGATATTACGACTTTTTATACCCAACATATGCCAAGTCCTGAAAGCGGCAGTGAGTCACATTTTGCACAAACTCCCCTGCAGTTTTTGAAATATCCCAAATATCCCAATTTCGAGGCCTGAGACATATTTTGGAACCAAATTCTGGCTCTCTGCACATATTCGCAGTTTGAAATTACGACTTTTATATACCCAACATATGCGAAGTATTGAAAGCGGCGTTTAGTCACATTTGTCCCAATCCCCCCTGCAGTTTTCAAAATATCCCAAACATCCCAATATCGAGGCCTGAGCCATATTTTGGAGCCAAATTCTGGCTCTATGCACGTATTCGCAGTTTGATATTACGACATTTTATACCCAACATATGCCAAGTAATGAAAGCGGCAGTGAGTCACATTTTGCCCAAACTCCCCTCCAGTAATAAAGCAAATATCCCAATTTCGAGGCCTGAGCTATATTTTGGAGCCAAATTCTGGCTCTCTGCACGTATTCGCAGTTTGAAATTACATATCTTTATACCCAACATATGCCAAGTACTGAAAGCGGAGCTGGGTCACATTTGTCCCAAACCTTCCTCCAGTTTTCAAAATATCCCAAACACCCCAATTTCAAGGCCTAAGCCATATTTTGTAGCCAAATTCTGGCTCTATGCACGTATTCGCAGTTTGATATTACGACTTTTTATACGCAACATATGCCAAGTCCTGAAAGCAGCAGTGAGTCGCATTTTGCACAAACTCCCCTGCAGTTTTTGAAATATCCCAAATATCCCAATTTCGAGGCCTGAGCCATTTTTTGGAGCCAAATTCTGGCTCTCAGCACGTATTCGCAGTTTGAAATTACGAATTTTTATACCCAACATATGCGAAGTGCTGAGAGCGGCGTTTGGTCTCATTTGTCCCAAACCTCCCTGCAGTTGCAAAATATCCCAAATATCCCAATTTCGAGAGCTGCGCCATATTTTGGAGCAAAATTCATGCTATCTGCACGTATTCGCAGTATGAAATTATAACTTTTTATACCCAACGTAGGCCAAGTACTGAAAGCGGCGTTTGGTCATATTTGTCCCAAAGTCACCTGCAGTTTTCACAATATCCCAAATATCCCAATTTCGAGGCCAGAGCCATATTTTGGAGCCAAATTCTGGCTCTCTGCACGTATTCGCAGTTTGAAATTACGAATTTTTATACCCAACATATGCGAAGTACTGAGAGCGGCGTTTGGTCTCATTTGTCCCAAACCTCCCTGCAGTTGCAAAATATCCCAAATATCCCAATTTCGAGGCCAGCCCAATATTTTGGAGCAAAATTCAGGCTCTCTGCACGTATTCGCAGTTTGAAATTACAACTTTTTTTACCCAACATATGCCAAGTACTGAAAGCGGCGTTTGGTCATATTTGTCCCAAAGTCCCCTGCAGTTTTCAAAATATCCCAAACATCCCAATTTCGAGGCCTGAGCCATATTATGGGGCCAAATTTTGGCTCTTTGCACGTATTCGCAGTTTGAAATTGCGACTTTTTTATACCAACATATGCCAAGTACTGAAAGCGGCGTTTGGTCACATTTGTCGCAAACCTCCCTCCAGTTTTCAAAATATCCCAAACATCCCAATTTCTAAGCCAGAGCCATATTTTGGAGCCAAATTCTGGCTCTATGCACGTATTCGAAGTTTGAAATTACCACCTTTTATACCGAACATATGCCAAGTCCTGAAAGAGGCAGTGAGTCACATTTTGCACAAACTCCCCTGCAGTTTTCGAAATATCCTAAATATCCCAATTTCGAGGCTTGAGCCATATTTTGGAGCCAAATTCTAGCTCTCTGCACGTATTCGCAGTTTGAAATTACGACTTTTTATACCCAACATATGCGAAGTACTGAAAGCGGCGTTTGGTCACATTTGTCCCAAACCTCCCTGCAGTTTTCAAAATATCCCAAATATCCCAATTTCGAGGCCTGACCCATATTTTGGAGCCAAATTCAGGCTTTCTGCACGTATTCGCAGTTTGAAATTACGACTTTTTATACCTAACATATGCCAAGTACTGAAAGCGGCGTTTGGTCATATATGTCCCAAAGTCCCCTGCAGTTTTCAAAATATCCCAAACATCCCAATTTTGAGGCCTGAGCCATATTTTGGAGCCAAATTCTGGCTCTCTGCACGTATTCGCATTTTGAAATTACCACCTTTTATACCCAACATATGCCAAGTCCTGATAGCGGCAGTGAGTCACATTTTGCACAAACTCCCCTGCAGTTTTCAAAATATCCCAAATATCCCAATTCCTAGGCCTGGGCCATATTACGGAGCCAAATTTTGGCTCCTTGCACGTATTCGCTGTTTGAAATTGCGACTTTTTTATACCAACATATACAAAGTTCTGAAAGCGGCGTTTGGTCACATTTGTCCCAAACCTCTCTCCAGTTTTCAAAATATCCCAAACAACCCAATTTCGAGGCCTGATCCATATTTTGGAGCCAAATTCTGGCTCTATGCACGTATTCGCAGTTTGATATTACGACTTTTTATACCAAACATATGCCAAGTCCTGAAAGCAGCAGTGAGTCACATTTTGCACAAACTCCCCTGCAGTTTTTGAAATATCCCAAGTATCCCAATTTCGAGGCCTGAGCCATATTTAGGAGCCAAATTCTGACTCTCTACATGTATTCGCAGTTCGAAATTACCACCTTTTTATACCCAAAATATGCCAAGTCCTGAAAGCACCAGTGAGTCACATTTTGCCCAAACTCCCCTCCAATATTAACGCAAATATCCCAATTTCGAAGCCTGAGCCATATTTTGGAGCCAAGTTCTGGCTCTCTGCACGTATTCGCAGTTTGAAATTACGACTTTTTTATACCCAACATATGCGAAGGACTGAAAGCGGCGTTTGGTCACATTTGTCCCAAACCTCCCTGCAGTTTTCAAAATATCCCAAACATCTCAATATCGAGGCCTGGGCCATATTTTGGAGCCAAATTCTGGCTCTCTGCACGTATTCGCAGTTTGATATTACAACTTTTTATACCCAACATATGCGAAGTACTGAAAGCGGTGTTTGGTCACATTTGTCCTAAACTTTATTGCAGTTTTCAAAATATCCGAAACATCCCAATATCGAGGCCTGAGCCATATTTTGGAACCAAATTCAGGCTCTCTGCACTTATTCGCAGTTTGAAATAACGACTTTTTTTACCCAACATATGCCAAGTACTGAGAGCGGCGTTTGGTCACATTTGTCCCAAACCACCCTCCAGTTTTCAAAATATCCCAACCATCCCTATTTCGAGGCCTGAGCCATATTTTGCAGCCAAATTCTGGATCTCTGCACGTATTCGCAGTTTGAAATTACGACTTTTTATACCCAACATATGCCAAGTACTGAAAGCGGCGTTTGGTCATATTTGTCCCAAAGTCCCCTGCAGTTTTCAAAATATCCCAAACATCCCAATTTTGAGGCCTGAGCCATAATTTGGAGCCAAATTCTGGCTCTGTGCACGTATTCGCAGTTTGATATTACGACTTTTTATACCGAACATATGCCAAGTACTGAAAGCGGCGTTTGGTCATATTTGTCCCAAAGTCCCCTGCAGTTTTCAAAATATCCCAAACATCCCAATTTCGAGACCTGAGCCATATTTTGGAATCAAATTCTGGCTCTCTGCACGTATTCGCAGTTCGAAATTACCACCTTTTATACGCAACATATGCCAAGTCATGAAAGCGGCAGTGAGTCACATTTTGCACAAACTCCCCTGCAGTTTTCAAAATATCCCAATTTCGAGGCCTGAGCCATATTATGGGGCCAAATTTTGGCTCTTTGCACGTATTCGCAGTTTGAAATTGCGACTTTTTTATACCAACATATGCCAAGTACTGAAAGCGGCGTTTGGTCACATTTGTCCCAAACCTCCCTCCAGTTTTCAAAATATCCCAAACACCCCAATTTCGAGGCCTGAGCCATAATTTGGAGCCAAATTCTGGCTCTGTGCATGTATTCGCAGTTTGAAATTACAACTTTTTATACCCAACATAGGCCAAGTACTGAAAGCGGCATTTAGTCATATTTGTCCCAAAGTCCCCTGCAGTTTTCAAAATATCCCAAACATCCCAATTTCGAGGCCTGAGCCATATTTTAGAGCCAAATTCTGGCTCTCTGCACTATTCGCAGTTTTAAGTTACGACTTTTTATACCCAACATATGCCAAGTACTGAAATCGGCGTTTGGTCACATTTGTCGCAAACCTCCCTCCAGTTTTCAAAATATCCCAAACATCCCAATTTCTAAGCCTGAGCCATATTTTGGAGCCAAATTCTGGCTCTATGCACGTAATGGCAGTCTGATATTACGACTTTTTATACCTAACATATGCCAAGTCCTGAAAGCGGCAGTGAGTCATTTTTTGCACAAACTCCACTGCAGTTCTCGAAATATCCCAAATATCCCTATTTCGAGGCTTGAGCCATATTTTGGAGCCAAATTCTGGCTCTCTGTACGTATTCGCAGTTTTAAGTTACGACTTTTTATACCCAACATATGGCAAGTACTGAAAGCGGCGTTTGGTCACATTTGTACCAAACCTCCCTCCAGTTTTCAAAATATCCCAAACATCCCAATTTCGAGGCCTGAGCCATATTTTGGAGCCAAATTCTGGCACTCTGCACGTATTCGCAGTTTGTAATTACGACTTTTTATACCCAACATATGCAAAGTACTGGACGCAGCAGTGAGTCACATTTTGCACAAACTTCCCTGCAGTTTTCAAAATATCCCAAACATCCCAATATCGAGGCCTGAGCCATATTTTGGAGCCAAATTCTGGCCCTCTACATGTATTCGCAGTTTGATATTACAAGTTTTTATACCCAAAATATACCAAGTACTGAAAGCTGTAGTGAGTCACATTTTGCTCAAACTCCCCTGCAGTTTTCAAAATATCCCAAACATCCCAATTTCGAGGATTGTGCAATATTTTGGAGCCAAATTCTGGCTCTCTGCACGTATTCGCAGTTTTAAATTACGACTTTTTATTTCCAACATATGCCAAGTCCTGAAAGCGGCAGTGACTCACATTTTGCACAAACTCCCCTGCTGTTTTCAAAATATCCTAAACATCCCAATATCTAGGCCTGAGCCATATTTTGGAGCCAAATTCTGGCTCTATGCACGTAATTCCAGTTTGATATTTCGACTTTTTATACCCAACATATGCCAAGTCCTGTAAGCTGCAGTGAGTCACATTTTGCACAAACTCCCCTGCAGTTCTCGAAATATCCCAAATATCCCAATTTCGAGCCCTGAGCCATATTTTGGAGCCAAATTCTGGCTCTCTGCACGTATTCGCAGTTTTAAGTTACGAATTTTTATACCCAACATATGCTAAGTACTGAAAGCGGCGTTTGGTCACATTTGTCCCAAACCTCTCTCCAGTTTTCAAAATATCCCAAACATCCCAATTTCTAGGCCTGAGCCATATTTTGGAGCCAAATTCTGGCGCACTGCACGTATTCGCAGTTTGATATTACGACTTTTTATTTCCAACATATGCCAAGTCCTGAAAGCGGCAGAGAGTCACATTTTGCACAAACTTCCCTGCAGTTTTCAAAAGATCCCAAACATCCCAATTTCGAGACCTGAGCCATATTTTAGACCCAAATTCTGGCTCTCTGCACGTATTCGCAGTTTGAAATTACGAATTTTTTATACCCAACATATGCAAAGTATTGAAAGCGGCGTTTGGCCACATTTGTCCCAAACCATCCTGCAGTTATCAAAATATCCCAAACAACCCAATATCGAGGCCTGTGCCATATTTTGGAGCCAAATTCTGGCTCTCTGCACGTATTCGCAGTTTGAAATTACGAATTTTTATACCCATCATATGCCAAGTACCTAAAGCGGCGTTTGGTCATATTTGTCCCAAATTTCCCGGCAGTTTTCAAAATATCCAAAATATCCCAATTTCGAGGCCTGAGCCATATTTTGGAGCCAAATTCAGGCTCTGCACGTATTCGCAGTTTGAAATTACGACTTTTTATACCCAACATATACCAAGTACTGAAAGCGGCGTTTGGTCATATTTGTCCCAAAGTGCCCTGCATTTTTCAAAATATCCCAAACATCCCAATTTCGAGCCCTGAGCCATATTTTGGAGCCAAATTCAGGCTCTCTGCACGTATTCGAAGTTTGAAATTACCACCTTTTATACCGAACATATGCCAAGTCCTGAAAGAGGCAGTGAGTCACATTTTGCACAAACTCCCCTGCAGTTTTCGAAATATCCTAAATATCCCAATTTCGAGGCTTGAGCCATATTTTGGAGCCAAATTCTAGCTCTCTGCACGTATTCGCAGTTTGAAATTACGACTTTTTATACCCAACATATGCGAAGTACTGAAAGCGGCGTTTGGTCACATTTGTCCCAAACCTCCCTGCAGTTTTCAAAATATCCCAAATATCCCAATTTCGAGGCCTGACCCATATTTTGGAGCCAAATTCAGGCTCTCTGCACGCATTCGCAGTTTGAAATTACGACTTTTTATACCTAACATATGCCAAGTACTGAAAGCGGCGTTTGGTCATATATGTCCCAAAGTCCCCTGCAGTTTTCAAAATATCCCAAACATCCCAATTTCGAGGCCTGAGCCATATTTTGGAGCCAAATTCTGGCTCTCTGCATGTATTCGCATTTTGAAATTACCACCTTTTATACCCAACATATGCCAAGTCCTGATAGCGGCAGTGAGTCACATTTTGCACAAACTCCCCTGCAGTTTTCAAAATATCCCAAATATCCCAATTTCGAGGCCTGAGCCATATTTTGGAGCCAAATTCTGGCTCTCTACATGTATTCGCAGTTTGATATTACAAGTTTTTATACCCAACATATGCCAAGTACTGAAAGCGGTAGTGAGTCACATTTTGCACAAACTCCCCTGCAGTTTTCAAAACATCCCAAACATCCCAATTTCGAGGATTGTGCAATATTTTGGAGCCAAATTCTGGCTCTCTGCACGTATTCGCAGTTTTAAATTACGACTTTTCATTCCCAACATATGCCAAGTCCTGAAAGCGGCAATTTGTCACATTTTGACCAAACTCCCCTGCAGTGTTCAAAATAACCCAAACATCCCAATATCGAGGCCTGAGCCATATTTTGGAGCCAAATTCTAGCCCTATGCACGTAATCGCAGTTTAATATTACGACTTTTTATACCCAACATATTCCAAGTCCTCAAAGCGGCAGTGAGTCACATTTTGCACAAACTCCCCTGCAGTTCTCGAAATATCCCAAATATCCCAATTTCGAGGCCTGAGCCATATTTTGGAGCCAAATTCTGGCTCTCTGCACGTATTCGCAGTTTTAAGTTACGACTTTTTATACCCAACATATGCCAAGTACTGAAAGCGGCGTTTGGTCACATTTGTCCCAAACCTCCCTCTAGTTTTTAAAATATCTTAAACATCCCAATTTCTAGGCCTGAGCCATATTTTGGAGCCAAATTCTGGCTCTATGCACGTATTCGCAGTTTGATATTACGACTTTTTATACCCAACATATGCCAAGTCCTGAAAGCGGCAGCGAGTCACATTTTGCACAAACTCCCCTGCAGTTTTTGAAATATCCCAAATATCCCAATTTCGAGGCCTGAGCCATATTTTGGAGCCAAATTCTGGCACTCTTCACGTATTCACAGTTTGATAATACGACTTTTTATACCAAACATATGCAAAGTACTGGACGCAGCAGTGAGACACATTTTGCACAAACTTCCCTGCAGTTTTCAAAATAACCCAAACATCCCAATTTCGAGACCTGAGCCATATTTTGGACCCAAATTCTGGCTCTCTGCACGTATTCGCAGTTTGAAATTACGAATTTTTTATACCCAACATATGCAAAGTACTGAAAGCGGCGTTTGGCCACATTTGTCCCAAACCTTCCTGCAGTTTTCAAAATATCCCAAACATCCCAATTACGAGGCCTGAGCCATATTTTGGAGCCAAATTCTAGCACTATGCATGTATTCGCAGTTTGATAGTACGAATTTTTATACCCAACATATGTCAAGTCCTGAAAGCGGCAGTGAGTCACATTTTGCCCAAACTCCCCTCCAGTTTTCAAAATATCGCAAATATCCCAATTTCGAGGCCTAAGCTATATTTTATAGCCAAGTTCTGGCTCTCTGCACGTATTCACAGTTAGAAATGACATCTTTTTATACCCAACATATGCGAAGTACTGAAAGCGGCGTTTGGTCACATTTGTCTCAAACCTCCCTGCAGTTTTCAAAATATCCCAAATATTCCAATTTCGAGGCTGAGCCATATTTTGGAGCCAAATTCAGGCTCTCTGCACGTATTCGCAGTTTGAAATTACGACTTTTTATACCCAACATATGCCAAGTACTGAAAGCGGCGTTTGGTCATATTTGTCCCAAAGTCCCCTGCAGTTTTCAAAATATCCCAAACATCCCAATTTCGAGGCCTGAGCCATATTTTGGAGACAAATTCTGGCTCTCTGCACGTATTCGCAGTTTGAAATTTCCACCTTTTATACCCAACATATGCCAAGTCCTGAAAGCGGCAGTGAGTCACATTTTTCACAAACTCCCCTGCAGTTTTCGAAATATCCTAAATATCCCAAAATTTCGAGGCATGAGCCATATTTTGGAGCCAAATTCTAGCTCTCTGCAAGTATTCGCACTTTGAAATTACGACTTTTTATACCCAACATATGCGAAGTACTGAAAGTGGCGTTTGGTCAAATTTGTCCCAAACCTCCCTCCAGTTTACAAAATATCCCAAATATCCCAATTTCGAGGCCTGAGCCATATTTTGGAGCCAAATTCTGGCTCTCTGCATGTATTCGCAGTTTGAAATTACATCTTTTTATACCCAACATATGCAAAGTACTGAAAGCGGCGTTTGGTCACATTTGTACCAAACCTCCCCGCAGTTTTCAAAATATCCCAAATATCCCAATTTAGAGTCCTGAGCCATATTTTGGAGCCAAATTCTGGCTCTCTGCATGTATTCGCAGTTTGATATTACAAATTTTTATACCCAACATATGCCAAGTACTGAAAGCGACAGTGAGTCACATTTTGCACAAACTCCCCTGCAGTTCTCAAAATATCCTAAACATCCCAATTTCTAGGCCTGAGCAATATTTTGGAGCCAAATTCTGGCTCTCTGTACGTATTCGCAGTTTGAAATTACGACTTTTTTATACCCAACATATGCCAAGTCCTGAAAGCGGCGTTTGGTCACATTTGTCCCAAACCTCCCTCCAGTTTTGAAAATATCCCAAACATCCCAATTTCGAGGCCTGAGCCATATTTTGGAGCCAAATTCTGGCTCTCTACATGTATTCGCAGTTTGATATTACCAGGTTTTATACGTAACATATGCCAAGTCCTGAAAGCGGCGATTAGTCACATTTTGCACAAACTCCCCTGCAGTGTTCAAAATATCCCAAACATCCCAATTTCGAGGCCTGAGCCATATTTTAGAGCCAAATTCTGGCTCTCTGCACTATTCGCAGTTTTAAGTTACGACTTTTTATACCCAACATATGCCAAGTACTGAAATCGGTGTTTGGTCACATTTGTCGCAAACCTCCCTCCAGTTTTCAAAATATCCCAAACATCCCAATTTCTAAGCCTGAGCCATATTTTGGAGCCAAATTCTGGCTCTATGCACGTAATCGCAGTTTGATATTACGACTTTTTATACCCAACATATGCCAAGTCCTGAAAGCGGCAGCGAGTCACATTTTGCACAAACTCCCCTGCAGTTTTTGAAATATCCCAAATATCCCAATTTCGAGGCCTGAGCCATATTTTGGAGCCAAATTCTGGCACTCTTCACGTATTCACAGTTTGATAATACGACTTTTTATACCAAACATATGCAAAGTACTGGACGCAGCAGTGAGACACATTTTGCACAAACTTCCCTGCAGTTTTCAAAATAACCCAAACATCCCAATTTCGAGACCTGAGCCATATTTTGGACCCAAATTCTGGCTCTCTGCACGTATTCGCAGTTTGAAATTACGAATTTTTTATACCCAACATATGCAAAGTATTGAAAGCGGCGTTTGGCCACATTTGTCCCAAACCTTCCTGCAGTTTTCAAAATATCCCAAACATCCCAATTACGAGGCCTGAGCCATATTTTGGAGCCAAATTCTAGCACTATGCATGTATTCGCAGTTTGATAGTACGAATTTTTATACCCAACATATGCCAAGTCCTGAAAGCGGCAGTGAGTCACATTTTGCCCAAACTCCCCTCCAGTTTTCAAAATATCGCAAATATCCCAATTTCGAGGCCTAAGCTATATTTTATAGCCAAGTTCTGGCTCTCTGCACGTATTCACAGTTAGAAATGACATCTTTTTATACCCAACATATGCGAAGTACTGAAAGCGGCGTTTGGTCACATTTGTCTCAAACCTCCCTGCAGTTTTCAAAATATCCCAAATATTCCAATTTCGAGGCTGAGCCATATTTTGGAGCCAAATTCAGGCTCTCTGCACGTATTCGCAGTTTGAAATTACGACTTTTTATACCCAACATATGCCAAGTACTGAAAGCGGCGTTTGGTCATATGTGTCCCAAAGTCCCCTGCAGTTTTCAAAATATCCCAAACATCCCAATTTCGAGGCCTGTGCCATATTTTGGAGACAAATTCTGGCTCTCTGCACGTATTCGCAGTTTTAAGTTACGACTTTTTATACCCAACATATGCTAAGTACTGAAAGCAGCGTTTAGTCACATTTGTCCCAAACCTCTCTCCAGTTTTCAAAATATCCCAAACATCCCAATTTCTAGGCCTGAGCCATATTTTGGAGCCAAATTCTGGCACTCTGCACGTATTCGCAGTTTGATATTACGACTTTTTATTTCCAACATATGCCAAGTCCTGAAAGCGGCAGTGAGTCACATTTTGCACAAACTTCCCTGCAGTTTTCAAAGGATCCCAAACATCCCAATTTCGAGACCTGAGCCATATTTTAGACCCAAATTCTGGCTCTCTGCACGTATTCGCAGTTTGAAATTACTAATTTTTTATACCCAACATATGCGAAGTATTGAAAGCGGTGTTTGGCCACATTTGTCCCAAACCATCCTGCAGTTATCAAAATATCCCAAACAACCCAATATCGAGGCCTGTGCCATATTTTGGAGCCAAATTCTGGCTCTCTGCACGTATTCGCAGTTTGAAATTACGACTTTTTATACCCATCATATGCCAAGTACTGAAAGCGGCGTTTGGTCATATTTGTCCCAAAGTCCCCTGCAGTTTTCAAAATATCCCAAACATCCCAATTTCGAGGCCTGAGCCATATTTTGGAGACAAATTCTGGCTCTCTGCACGTATTCGCAGTTTGAAATTTCCACCTTTTATACCCAACATATGCCAAGTCCTGAAAGCGGCAGTGAGTCACATTTTTCACAAACTCCCCTGCAGTTTTCGAAATATCCTAAATATCCCAAAATTTCGAGGCATGAGCCATATTTTGGAGCCAAATTCTAGCTCTCTGCAAGTATTCGCACTTTGAAATTACGACTTTTTATACCCAACATATGCGAAGTACTGAAAGTGGCGTTTGGTCAAATTTGTCCCAAACCTCCCTCCAGTTTACAAAATATCCCAAATATCCCAATTTCGAGGCCTGAGCCATATTTTGGAGACAAATTCTGGCTCTCTGCACGTATTCGCAGTTTGAAATTTCCACCTTTTATACCCAACATATGCCAAGTCCTGAAAGCGGCAGTGAGTCACATTTTGCACAAACTCCCCTGCAGTTTTCAAAATATCCTAAACATCCCAATTTCTAGGCCTGAGCAATATTTTGGAGCCAAATTCTGGCTCTCTGTACGTATTCGCAGTTTGAAATTACGACTTTTTTTACCCAACATATGCCAAGTCCTGAAAGCGGCGTTTGGTCACATTTGTCCCAAACCTCCCTCCAGTTTTGAAAATATCCCAAACATCCCAATTTCGAGGCCTGAGCCATATTTTGGAGCCAAATTCTGGCTCTCTACATGTATTCGCAGTTTGATATTACCAGGTTTTATACGTAACATATGCCAAGTCCTGAAAGCGGCGATTAGTCACATTTTGCACAAACTCCCCTGCAGTGTTCAAAATATCCCAAACATCCCAATTTCGAGGCCTGAGCCATATTTTAGAGCCAAATTCTGGCTCTCTGCACTATTCGCAGTTTTAAGTTACGACTTTTTATACCCAACATATGCCAAGTACTGAAATCGGTGTTTGGTCACATTTGTCGCAAACCTCCCTCCAGTTTTCAAAATATCCCAAACATCCCAATTTCTAAGCCTGAGCCATATTTTGGAGCCAAATTCTGGCTCTATGCACGTAATCGCAGTCTGATATTACGACTTTTTATACCTAACATATGCCAAGTCCTGAAAGCGGCGATTAGTCACATTTTGCACAAACTCCCCTGCAGTGTTCAAAATATCCCAAACATCCCAATTTCGAGGCCTGAGCCATATTTTAGAGCCAAATTCTGGCACTCTGCACTTATTCGCAGTTTGATATTACGACTTTTTATACCCAACATATGCAAAGTACTGGACGCAGCAGTGAGTCACATTTTGCACAAACTTCCCTGCAGTTTTCAAAATATCCCAAACATCCCAATATCGAGGCCTGAGCCATATTTTGGAGCCAAATTCTGGCTCTCTACATGTATTCGCAGTTTGATATTACAAGTTTTTATACCCAACATATACCAAGTACTGAAAGCTGTAGTGAGTCACATTTTGCACAAACTCCCCTGCAGTTTTCAAAATATCACAAACATCCCAATTTCGAGGATTGTGCAATATTTTGGAGCCAAATTCTGGCTCTTTGCACGTATTCGCAGTTTTAAATTACGACTTTTTATTTCCAACATATGCCAAGTCCTGAAAGCGGCAGTGAGTCACATTTTGCACAAACTCCCCTGCTGTTTTCAAAATATCCTAAACATCCCAATATCTAGGCCTGAGCCATATTTTGGAGCCAAATTCTGGCTCTATGCACGTAATTCCAGTTTGATATTTCGACTTTTTATACCCAGCATATGCCAAGTCCTGTAAGCTGCAGTGAGTCACATTTTGCACAAACTCCCCTTCAGTTCTCGAAATATCCCAAATATCCCAATTTCGAACCCTGAGCCATATTTTGGAGCCAAATTCTGGCTCTCTGCACGTATTCGCAGTTTTAAGTTACGACTTTTAATACCCAACATATGCTAAGTACTGAAAGCAGCGTTTAGTCACATTTGTCCCAAACCTCTCTCCAGTTTTCAAAATATCCCAAACATCCCAATTTCTAGGCCTGAGCCATATTTTGGAGCCAAATTCTGGCACTCTGCACGTATTCGCAGTTTGATATTACGACTTTTTATTTCCAACATATGCCAAGTCCTGAAAGCGGCAGTGAGTCACATTTTGCACAAACTTCCCTGCAGTTTTCAAAGGATCCCAAACATCCCAATTTCGAGACCTGAGCCATATTTTAGACCCAAATTCTGGCTCTCTGCACGTATTCGCAGTTTGAAATTACGAATTTTTTATACCCAACATATGCGAAGTATTGAAAGCGGTGTTTGGCCACATTTGTCCCAAACCATCCTGCAGTTATCAAAATATCCCAAACAACCCAATATCGAGGCCTGTGCCATATTTTGGAGCCAAATTCTGGCTCTCTGCACGTATTCGCAGTTTGAAATTACGACTTTTTATACCCATCATATGCCAAGTACTGAAAGCGGCGTTTGGTCATATTTGTCCCAAAGTCCCCGGCAGTTTTCAAAATATCCAAAATATCCCAATTTCGAGGCCTGAGCCATATTTTGGAGCCAAATTCAGGCTCTGCACGTATTCGCAGTTTGAAATTACGACTTTTTATACCCAACATATACCAAGTACTGAAAGCGGCGTTTGGTCATATTTGTCCCAAAGTCCGCTGCATTTTTCAAAATATCCCAAACATCCCAATTTCGAGGCCTGAGCCATATTTTGGAGCCAAATTCAGGCTCTCTGCACGTATTCGAAGTTTGAAATTACCAACTTTTATACCGAACATATGCCAAGTCCTGAAAGCGGCAGTGAGTCACATTTTGCACAAACTCCCCTGCAGTTTTCGAAATATCCTAAATATCCCAATTTCGAGGCTTGAGCCATATTTTGGAGCCAAATTCTAGCTCTCTGCACGTATTCGCAGTTTGCAATTACGACTTTTTATACCCAACATATGCGAAGTACTGAAAGCGGCGTTTGGTCACATTTGTCCCAAACCTCCCTGCAGTTTTCAAAATATCCCAAATATCCCAATTTCGAGGCCTGACCCATATTTTGGAGCCAAATTCAGGCTCTCTGCACGTATTCGCAGTTTGAAATTACGACTTTTTATACCTAACATATGCCAAGTACTGAAAGCGGCGTTTGGTCATATATGTCCCAAAGTCCCCTGCAGTTTTCAAAATATCCCAAACATCCCAATTTCGAGGCCTGAGCCATATTTTGGAGCCAAACTCTGGGTCTCTGCACGTATTCGCATTTTGAAATTACCACCTTTTATACCCAACATATGCCAAGTCCTGATAGCGGCAGTGAGTCACATTTTGCATAAACTCCCCTGCAGTTTTCAAAACATCCCAAACATCCCAATTTCGAGGATTGTGCAATATTTTGGAGCCAAATTCTGGCTCTCTGCACGTATTCGCAGTTTTAAATTACGACTTTTCATTCCCAACATATGCCAAGTCCTGAAAGCGGCAATTTGTCACATTTTGACCAAACTCCCCTGCAGTGTTCAAAATATCCCAAACATCCCAATTTCGAGGTCTGAGCCATATTTTGGAGCCAAATTCTGGCTCTCTGCACGTATTCGCAGTTTTAAGTTACGACTTTTTATACCCAACATATGCCAAGTACTGAAATCGTCGTTTGGTCACATTTGTCACAACCTTCCCTCCAGTTTTCAAAATATCCCAAACATCCCAATATCGAGGCCTGAGCCATATTTTGGAGCCAAATTCTAGCCCTATGCACGTAATCGCAGTTTGATATTACGACTTTTTATACCCAACATATTCCAAGTCCTCAAAGGGGCAGTGAGTCACATTTTGCACAAACTCCCCTGCAGTTCTTGAAATATCCCAAATATCCCAATTTCGAGGCCTGAGCCATATTTTGGAGCCAAATTCTGGCACTCTTCACGTATTCACAGTTTGATAATACGACTTTTTATACCCAAGATATGCAAAGTACTGGACGCAGCAGTGAGACACATTTTGCACAAACTTCCCTGCAGTTTTCAAAATAACCCAAACATCCCAATTTCGAGACCTGAGCCATATTTTGGACCCAAATTCTGGCTCTCTGCACGTATTCGCAGTTTGAAATTACGACTTTTTTATACCCAACATATGCAAAGTACTGAAAGCGGCGTTTGGCCACATTTGTCCCAAACCTTCCTGCAGTTTTCAAAATATCCCAAACATCCCAATTACGAGGCCTGAGCCATATTTTGGAGCCAAATTCTAGCTCTATGCATGTATTCGCAGTTTGATAGTACGAATTTTTATACCCAACATATGCCAAGTCCTGAAAACGGCAGTGAGTCACATTTTGCCCAAACTCCCATCCAGTTTTCAAAATATCCCAAACATCCCAATTTCGAGGCCTGAGCCATATTTTGGAGCCAAACTCTGGCTCTCTGCACGTATTCACATTTTCAAATTACCACCTTTTATACCCAACAAATGCCAAGTCCTGATAGCGGCAGTGAGTCACATTTTGAACAAACTCCCCTGCAGTTTTCAAAATATCCCAAATATCACAATTTCGAGGCCTGAGCCATATTTTAGAGCCAAATTCTGGCTCTCTACATGTATTCGCAGTTTGATATTACAAGTTTTTATACCCAACATATGCCAAGTCCTGAAAGCGGCAATTAGTCACATTTTGAACAAACTTCCCTGCAGTTTTCAAAATACCCCAAACATCCCAATATCGAGGCCTGAGCCATATTTTGGAGCTAAATTCTGGCTCTCTGCACGTATTCGCAGTTTGAAATTACGACTTTTTATACCTAAGATATTCCAAGTACTGAAAGCGGCGTTTGGAAATATTTGTCCCAAACTCCCCTGCAGTTTTCAAAATATCCCAAACATCCCAATTTCGAGGCCTGAGCCATATTTTGGAGCCAAATTCTGGCTCTATGCATGTATTCGCAGTTTGATAGTACGAATTTTTATACCCAACATATGCCAAGTCCTGAAAGTGGCAGTGAGTCACATTTTGCCCAAACTCCCCTCCAGTTTTCAAAATATCGCAAATATCCCAATTTCGAGGCCTGAGCCATATTTTATAGCCAAGTTCTGGTTCTCTGCACGTATTCGCAGTTAGAAATTACATCTTTTTATACCCAACATATGCCAAGAACTGAAAGCGGCGTTTGGTCACATTTGTCCCAAACCTCCCCGCAGTTTTCAAAATATCCCAAATATCCCAATTTCGAGGCCTGAGCCATATTTTGGAGCCAAATTCTGGCTCTCTGCATGTATTCGCAGTTTGAAATTACGAATTTTTATACCCAACATATGCCAAGTTCTGAAAGCGACAGTGAGTCACATTTTGCACAAACTCCCCTGAAGTTTTCAAAATATCCTAAACATCCCAATTTCGAGGCCTGAGCAATATTTTGGAGCCAAATTCTGGCTCTCTGCACGTATTCGCAGTTTGAAATTACGACTTTTTATACCCAACATATGCCAAGTACTGGACGCAGCAGTGAGTCACATTTTGCACAAACTCCCCTGAAGTTTTCAAAATATCCTAAACATCCCAATTTCGAGGCCTGAGCCATATTTTGGAGCCAAATTCTGGCTCTATGCACGTATTCGCTGTTTGATATTACGACTTTTTATACCCAACATATGCCAAGTCCTGAAAGCGGCAGTGAGTCACATTTTGCACAAACTCCCCTGCAGTTTTCGAAATATCCCAAATATCCCAATTTCGAGGCCTGAGCCATATTTTGGAGCCAAATTCTAGCTCTCTGCACGTATTCGCACTTTTAAGTTACGACTTTTTATACCCAACATATGCAAATTATTGAAAGCGGCGTTTAGTCACATTTGTCCCAATCCCCCCTGCAGTTTTCAAAATATCCCAGACATCCCAATATCGAGGCCTGAGCCATATTTTGGAACCAAATTCTGGCTCTCTGCACGTATTCGCAGTTTGAAATTACAACTTATTATACCTAACATATGCCAAGTACTGAAAGCGGCGTTTGGTCACATTTGTCCCAAATCTAACTGCAGATTTCAAAATATCCCAGACATCCCAATATAGAGGCCTGAGCCATATTTTGGAGCCAAATTCTGGCTCTCTGCACGTATTCGCAGTTTTAAGTTACGACTTTTTATACCCAACATATGCCAAGTGCTGAAAGCGGCGTTTGGTCACATTTGTCCCAAACCTCCCTCTAGTATTCAAAATATCCCAAACATCCCAATTTCTAGGCCTGAGCCATATTTTGGAGCCAAATTCTGGCTCTATGCACGTATTCGCAGTTTGATATTACGACTTTTTATACCTAACATATGCCAAGTACTGAAAGCGGCGTTTGGTCATATATGTCCCAAAGTCCCCCGCAGTTTTCAAAATATCCCAAACATCCCAATTTCGAGGCCTGAGCCATATTTTGGAGCCAAACTCTGGCTCTCTGCACGTATTCACATTTTCAAATTACCACCTTTTATACCCAACAAATGCCAAGTCCTGATAGCGGCAGTGAGTCACATTTTGAACAAACTCCCCTGCAGTTTTCAAAATATCCCAAATATCACAATTTCGAGGCCTGAGCCATATTTTAGAGCCAAATTCTGGCTCTCTACATGTATTCGCAGTTTGATATTACAAGTTTTTATACCCAACATATGCCAAGTCCTGAAAGCGGCAATTAGTCACATTTTGAACAAACTTCCCTGCAGTTTTCAAAATACCCCAAACATCCCAATATCGAGGCCTGAGCCATATTTTGGAGCTAAATTCTGGCTCTCTGCACGTATTCGCAGTTTGAAATTACGACTTTTTATACCTAACATATTCCAAGTACTGAAAGCGGCGTTTGGAAATATTTGTCCCAAACTCCCCTGCAGTTTTCAAAATATCCCAAACATCCCAATTTCGAGGCCTGAGCCATATTTTGGAGCCAAATTCTGGCTCTATGCATGTATTCGCAGTTTGATAGTACGAATTTTTATACCCAACATATGCCAAGTCCTGAAAGTGGCAGTGAGTCACATTTTGCCCAAACTCCCCTCCAGTTTTCAAAATATCGCAAATATCCCAATTTCGAGGCCTGAGCCATATTTTATAGCCAAGTTCTGGTTCTCTGCACGTATTCGCAGTTAGAAATTACATCTTTTTATACCCAACATATGCCAAGAACTGAAAGCGGCGATTGGTCACATTTGTCCCAAACCTCCCCGCAGTTTTCAAAATATCCCAAATATCCCAATTTCGAGGCCTGAGCCATATTTTGGAGCCAAATTCTGGCTCTCTGCATGTATTCGCAGTTTGAAATTACGAATTTTTATACCCAACATATGCCAAGTTCTGAAAGCGACAGTGAGTCACATTTTGCACAAACTCCCCTGAAGTTTTCAAAATATCCTAAACATCCCAATTTCGAGGCCTGAGCAATATTTTGGAGCCAAATTCTGGCTCTCTGCACGTATTCGCAGTTTGAAATTACGACTTTTTATACCCAACATATGCCAAGTACTGGACGCAGCAGTGAGTCACATTTTGCACAAACTCCCCTGAAGTTTTCAAAATATCCTAAACATCCCAATTTCGAGGCCTGAGCCATATTTTGGAGCCAAATTCTGGCTCTATGCACGTATTCGCTGTTTGATATTACGACTTTTTATACCCAACATATGCCAAGTCCTGAAAGCGGCAGTGAGTCACATTTTGCACAAACTCCCCTGCAGTTTTCGAAATATCCCAAATATCCCAATTTCGAGGCCTGAGCCATATTTTGGAGCCAAATTCTAGCTCTCTGCACGTATTCGCACTTTTAAGTTACGACTTTTTATACCCAACATATGCCAAGTACGGAAAGCGGCGTTTGGTCACATTTGTCCCAAACCACCCTCCAGTTTTCAAAATATCCCAAACATCCCAATTTCGAGGCCTGAGCCATATTTTGGAGCCAAATTCTGGCTCTTTGCACGTATTCGCAGTTTGAAATTACGACTTTTTTTATACCCAACATATGCCAAGTCCTGAAAGCGGCAGTGAGTCACATTTTGCACAAACTCCCCTGCAGTTTTCGAAATATCCCAAATATCCCAATTTCGAGGCCTGAGCCATATTTTGGAGCCAAATTCTAGCTCTCTGCACGTATTCGCACTTTTAAGTTACGACTTTTTATACCCAACATATGCAAATTATTGAAAGCGGCGTTTAGTCACATTTGTCCCAATCCCCCCTGCAGTTTTCAAAATATCCCAGACATCCCAATATCGAGGCCTGAGCCATATTTTGGAACCAAATTCTTGCTCTCTGCACGTATTCGCAGTTTGAAATTACAACTTATTATACCTAACATATGCCAAGTACTGAAAGCGGCGTTTGGTCACATTTGTCCCAAATCTAACTGCAGATTTCAAAATATCCCAGACATCCCAATATAGAGGCCTGAGCCATATTTTGGAGCCAAATTCTGGCTCTCTGCACGTATTCGCAGTTTTAAGTTACGACTTTTTATACCCAACATATGCCAAGTACTGAAAGCGGCGTTTGGTCACATTTGTCCCAAACCTCCCTCTAGTATTCAAAATATCCCAAACATCCCAATTTCTAGGCCTGAGCCATATTTTGGAGCCAAATTCTGGCTCTATGCACGTATTCGCAGTTTGATATTACGACTTTTTATACCCAACATATGCCAAGTCCTGAAAGCGGCAGCGAGTCACATTTTGCACAAACTCCCCTGCAGTTTTTGAAATATCCCAAATATCCCAATTTCGAGGCCTGAGCCATATTTTGGAGCCAAATTCTGGCACTCTTCACGTATTCACAGTTTGATAATACGACTTTTTATACCCAACATATGCAAAGTACTGGACGCAGCAGTGAGACACATTTTGCACAAACTTCCCTGCAGTTTTGAAAATAACCCAAACATCCCAATTTCGAGACCTGAGCCATATTTTGGACCCAAATTCTGGCTCTCTGCACGTATTCGCAGTTTGAAATTACGACTTTTTTATACCCAACATATGCAAAGTACTGAAAGCGGCGTTTGGCCACATTTGTCCCAAACCTTCCTGCAGTTTTCAAAATATCCCAAACATCCCAATTACGAGGCCTGAGCCATATTTTGGAGCCAAATTCTAGCTCTATGCATGTATTCGCAGTTTGATAGTACGAATTTTTATACCCAACATATGCCAAGTCCTGAAAGCGGCAGTGAGTCACATTTTGCCCAAACTCCCCTCCAGTTTTCAAAATATCGCAAATATCCCAATTTCGAGGCCTAAGCTATATTTTATAGCCAAGTTCTGGCTCTCGGCACGTATTCACAGTTAGAAATGACATCTTTTTATACCCAACATATGCGAAGTACTGAAAGCGGCGTTTGGTCACATTTGTCTCAAACCTCCCTGCAGTTTTCAAAATATCCCAAATATTCCAATTTCGAGGCTGAGCCATATTTTGGAGCCAAATTCAGGCTCTCTGCACGTATTCGCAGTTTGAAATTACGACTTTTTATACCCAACATATGCCAAGTACTGAAAGCGGCGTTTAGTCACATTTGTCCCAATCCCCCCTGCAGTTTTCAAAATATCCCAGACATCCCAATATCGAGGCCTGAGCCATATTTTGGACCCAAATTCTGGCTCTCTGCACGTATTCGCAGTTTGAAATTACGACTTTTTTATACCCAACATATGCAAAGTACTGAAAGCGGCGTTTGGCCACATTTGTCCCAAACCTTCCTGCAGTTTTCAAAATATCCCAAACATCCCAATTACGAGGCCTGAGCCATATTTTGGAGCCAAATTCTAGCTCTATGCATGTATTCGCAGTTTGATAGTTCGAATTTTTATTCCCAACATATGCCAAGTCCTGAAAGCGGCAGTGAGTCACATTTTGCCCAAACTCCCCTCCAGTTTTCAAAATATCGCAAATATCCCAATTTCGAGGCCTAAGCTATATTTTATAGCCAAGTTCTGGCTCTCTGCACGTATTCACAGTTAGAAATGACATCTTTTTATACCCAACATATGCGAAGTACTGAAAGCGGCGTTTGGTCACATTTGTCTCAAACCTCCCTGCAGTTTTCAAAATATCCCAAATATTCAAATTTCGAGGCTGAGCCATATTTTGGAGCCAAATTCAGGCTCTCTGCACGTATTCGCAGTTTGAAATTACGACTTTTTATACCCAACATATGCCAAGTACTGAAAGCGGCGTTTGGTCATATTTGTCCCAAAGTCCCCTGCAGTTTTCAAAATATCCCAAACATCCCAATTTCGAGGCCTGAGCCATATTTTGGAGCCAAATTCAGGCTCTCTGCACGTATTCGCAGTTTGAAATTACGACTTTTTATACCTAACATATTCCAAGTACTGAAAGCGGCGTTTGGAAATATTTGTCCCAAACTCCCCTGCAGTTTTCAAAATATCCCAAATATCCCAATTTCGAGGCCTGAGCCATATTTTGGAGCCAAATTCTGGCTCTCTGCATGTATTCGCAGTTTGAAATTACGAATTTTTATACCCAACATATGCCAAGTTCTGAAAGCGACAGTGAGTCACATTTTGCACAAACTCCCCTGAAGTTTTCAAAATATCCTAAACATCCCAATTTCGAGGCCTGAGCAATATTTTGGAGCCAAATTCTGGCTCTCTGCACGTATTCGCAGTTTGAAATTACGACTTTTTATACCCAACATATGCCAAGTACTGGACGCAGCAGTGAGTCACATTTTGCACAAACTCCCCTGAAGTTTTCAAAATATCCTAAACATCCCAATTTCGAGGCCTGAGCCATATTTTGGAGCCAAATTCTGGCTCTATGCACGTATTCGCTGTTTGATATTACGACTTTTTATACCCAACATATGCCAAGTCCTGAAAGCGGCAGTGAGTCACATTTTGCACAAACTCCCCTGCAGTTTTCGAAATATCCCAAATATCCCAATTTCGAGGCCTGAGCCATATTTTGGAGCCAAATTCTAGCTCTCTGCACGTATTCGCACTTTTAAGTTACGACTTTTTATACCCAACATATGCCAAGTACGGAAAGCGGCGTTTGGTCACATTTGTCCCAAACCACCCTCCAGTTTTCAAAATATCCCAAACATCCCAATTTCGAGGCCTGAGCCATATTTTGGAGCCAAATTCTGGCTCTTTGCACGTATTCGCAGTTTGAAATTACGACTTTTTTTATACCCAACATATGCCAAGTCCTGAAAGCGGCAGTGAGTCACATTTTGCACAAACTCCCCTGCAGTTTTCGAAATATCCCAAATATCCCAATTTCGAGGCCTGAGCCATATTTTGGAGCCAAATTCTAGCTCTCTGCACGTATTCGCACTTTTAAGTTACGACTTTTTATACCCAACATATGCAAAGTATTGAAAGCGGCGTTTAGTCACATTTGTCCCAATCCCCCCTGCAGTTTTCAAAATATCCCAAACATCCCAATATCGAGGCCTGAGCCATATTTTGGAACCAAATTCTGGCTCTCTGCACGTATTCGCAGTTTGAAATTACAACTTATTATACCTAACATATGCCAAGTACTGAAAGCGGCGTTTGGTCACATTTGTCCCAAATCTAACTGCAGATTTCAAAATATCCCAGACATCCCAATATAGAGGCCTGAGCCATATTTTGGAGCCAAATTCTGGCTCTCTGCACGTATTCGCAGTTTTAAGTTACGACTTTTTATACCCAACATATGCCAAGTACTGAAAGCGGCGTTTGGTCACATTTGTCCCAAACCTCCCTCTAGTATTCAAAATATCCCAAACATCCCAATTTCTAGGCCTGAGCCATATTTTGGAGCCAAATTCTGGCTCTATGCACGTATTCGCAGTTTGATATTACGACTTTTTATACCCAACATATGCCATGTCCTGAAAGCGGCAGCGAGTCACATTTTGCACAAACTCCCCTGCAGTTTTTGAAATATCCCAAATATCCCAATTTCGAGGCCTGAGCCATATTTTGGAGCCAAATTCTGGCACTCTTCACGTATTCACAGTTTGATAATACGACTTTTTATACCCAACATATGCAAAGTACTGGACGCAGCAGTGAGACACATTTTGCACAAACTTCCCTGCAGTTTTGAAAATAACCCAAACATCCCAATTTCGAGACCTGAGCCATATTTTGGACCCAAATTCTGGCTCTCTGCACGTATTCGCAGTTTGAAATTACGACTTTTTTATACCCAACATATGCAAAGTACTGAAAGCGGCGTTTGGCCACATTTGTCCCAAACCTTCCTGCAGTTTTCACAATATCCCAAACATCCCAATTACGAGGCCTGAGCCATATTTTGGAGCCAAATTCTAGCTCTATGCATGTATTCGCAGTTTGATAGTACGAATTTTTATACCCAACATATGCCAAGTCCTGAAAGCGGCAGTGAGTCACATTTTGCCCAAACTCCCCTCCAGTTTTCAAAATATCGCAAATATCCCAATTTCGAGGCCTAAGCTATATTTTATAGCCAAGTTCTGGCTCTCGGCACGTATTCACAGTTAGAAATGACATCTTTTTATACCCAACATATGCGAAGTACTGAAAGCGGCGTTTGGTCACATTTGTCTCAAACCTCCCTGCAGTTTTCAAAATATCCCAAATATTCCAATTTCGAGGCTGAGCCATATTTTGGAGCCAAATTCAGGCTCTCTGCACGTATTCGCAGTTTGAAATTACGACTTTTTATACCCAACATATGCCAAGTACTGAAAGCGGCGTTTAGTCACATTTGTCCCAATCCCCCCTGCAGTTTTCAAAATATCCCAGACATCCCAATATCGAGGCCTGAGCCATATTTTGGAGCCAAATTCTGGCTCTCTGCACGTATTCGCAGTTTGAAATTTCCACCTTTTATACCCAACATATGCCAAGTCCTGAAAGCGGCAGTGAGTCACATTTTTCACAAACTCCCCTGCAGTTTTCGGAATATCCTAAATATCCCAAAATTTAGAGGCATGAGCCATATTTTGGAGCCAAATTCTAGCTCTCTGCAAGTATTCGCAGTTTGAAATTACATCTTTTTATACCCAACATATGCAAAGTACTGAAAGCAGCGTTTGGTCACATTTGTACCAAACCTCCCCGCAGTTTTCAAAATATCCCAAATATCCCAATTTAGAGTCCTGTGCCATATTTTGGAGCCAAATTCTGGCTCTCTGCATGTATTCGCAGTTTGATATTACAAATTTTTATACCCAACATATGCCAAGTTCTGAAAGCGACAGTGAGTCACATTTTGCACAAACTCCCCTGCAGTTTTCAAAATATCCTAAACATCCCAATTTCGAGGCCTGAGCAATATTTTGGAGCCAAATTCTGGCTCTCTGCACGTATTCGCAGTTTGAAATTACGACTTTTTTATACCCAACATATGCCAAGTCCTGAAAGCGGCGTTTGGTCACATTTGTCCCAAACCTCCCTCCAGTTTTGAAAATATCCCAAACATCCCAATTTCGAGGCCTGAGCCATATTTTGGAGCCAAATTCTGGCTCTCTACATGTATTCGCAGTTTGATATTACCAGGTTTTATACCTAACATATGCCAAGTACTGAAAGCGGTAATGAGTCACATTTTGCACAAACTCCCCTGCAGTTTTCAAAATATCCCAAACATCCCAATTTCGAGGATTGTGCAATATTTTGGAGCCAAATTCTGGCTCTCTGCACGTATTCGCAGTTTTAAATTACGATATTTTATTCCCAACATATGCCAAGTCCTGAAAGCGGCAATTAGTCACATTTTGCACAAACTCCCCTGCAGTGTTCAAAATATCCCAAACATCCCAATTTCGAGGCCTGAGCCATATTTTAGAGCCAAATTCTGGCTCTCTGCACTATTCGCAGTTTTAAGTTACGACTTTTTATACCCAACATATGCCAAGTACTGAAATCGGCGTTTGGTCACATTTGTCGCAAACCTCCCTCCAGTTTTCAAAATATCCCAAACATCCCAATTTCTAAGCCTGAGCCATATTTTGGAGCCAAATTCTGGCTTTATGCACGTAATCGCAGTTAGATATTACGACTTTTTTATACCTAACATATGCCAAGTCCTGAAAGCGGCAGTGAGTCACATTTTGCACAAACTCCACTGCAGTTCTCGAAATATCCCAAATATCCCAATTTCGAGGCTTGAGCCATATTTTGGAGCCAAATTCTGGCTCTCTGCACGTATTCGCAGTTTTAAGTTAAGACTTTTTATACCCAACATATGGCAAGCACTGAAAGCGGCGTTTGGTCACATTTGTACCAAACCTCCCTCCAGTTTTCAAAATATCCCAAACATCCCAATTTCGAGGCCTGAGCCATATTTTGGAGCCAAATTCTGGCACTCTGCACGTTTTCGCAGTTTGAAATTACGACTTTTTATTCCCAACATATGCCAAGTCCTGAAAGCGGCAATTAGTCACATTTTGAACAAACTTCCCTGCAGTTTTCAAAATACCCCAAACATCCCAATATCGAGGCCTGAGCCATTTTTTGGAGCTAAATTCTGGCTCTCTGCACGTATTCGCAGTTTGAAATTACGACTTTTTATACCTAACATATTCCAAGTAATGAAAGCGGCGTTTGGAAATATTTGTCCCAAACTCCCCTGCAGTTTTCAAAATATCCCAAACATCCCAATTTCGAGGCCTGAGCCATATTTTGGAGCCAAATTCTGGCTCTGTGCATGTATTCGCAGTTTGATAGTACGAATTTTTATACCCAACATATGCCAAGTCCTGAAAGTGGCAGTGAGTCACATTTTGCCCAAACTCCCCTCCAGTTTTCAAAATATCGCAAATATCCCAACTTCGAGGCCTGAGCCATATTTTATAGCCAAGTTCTGGCTCTCTGCACGTATTCGCAGTTAGAAATTACATCTTTTTATACCCAACATATGCCAAGAACTGAAAGCGGCGTTTGGTCACATTTGTCCCAAACCTCCCCGCAGTTTTCAAAATATCCCAAATATCCCAATTTCGAGGCCTGAGCCATATTTTGAAGCCAAATTCTGGCTCTCTGCATGTATTCGCAGTTTGATATTACGAATTTTTATACCCAACATATGCCAAGTTCTGAAAGCGACAGTGAGTCACATTTTGCACAAACTCCCCTGCAGTTTTCAAAATATCTTAAACATCCCAATTTCGAGGCCTGAGCAATATTTTGGAGCCAAATTCTGGCTCTCTGCACGTATTCGCAGTTTGAAATTACGACTTTTTATACCCAACATATGCCAAGTACTGGACGCAGCAGTGAGTCACATTTTGCACAAACTCCCCTGCAGTTTTCAAAATATATCAAACATCCCAATTTCGAGGCCTGAGCCATATTTTGGAGCCAAATTCTGGATCTCTGCACGTATTCGCTGTTTGAAATTACGATTTTTTTTATACCCAACATATGCGAAGTACTGAAAGCGGCGTTTAGTCACATTTGTCCCAATCCCTCTGCAGTTTTCAAAATATATCAAACATCCCAATATCGAGGCCTGAGCCATATTTTGGAGCCAAATTCTGGCTCTATGCACGTATTCGCTGTTTGATATTACGACTTTTTATACCCAACATATGCCAAGTCCTGAAAGCGGCAGTGAGTCACATTTTGCACAAACTCCCCTGCAGTTTTCGAAATATCCCAAATATCCCAATTTCGAGGCCTGAGCCATATTTTGGAGCCAAATTCTAGCTCTCTGCACGTATTCGCACTTTTAAGTTACGACTTTTTATACCCAACATATGCCAAGTACTGAAAGCGGCGTTTGGTCACATTTGTCCCAAACCACCCTCCAGTTTTCAAAATATCCCAAACATCCCAATTTCGAGGCCTGAGCCATATTTTGGAGCCAAATTCTGGCTCTATGGACGTATTCGCAGTTTGATATTACGACTTTTTATACCCAACATATGTCAAGTACTGGATGCGTCAGTGAGTCACATTTTGCACAAACTCCCCTACAGTTTTCAAAATATCCCAAACATCCCAAATTCGAGGCCTGAGCCATATTTTGGAGCCAAATTCTGGCTCTCTGCACGTATTCGCAGTTTGAAATTACAACTTATTATACCCAACTTATGCCAAGTACTGAAAGCGGCGTTTGGTCACATTTGTCCCAAATCTAACTGCAGATTTCAAAATATCCCAGACATCCCAATATAGAGGCCTGAGCCATATTTTGGAGCCAAATTCTGGCTCTCTGCACGTATTCGCAGTTTGATATTATGACTTTTTATACCCAACATATGCCAAGTCCTGAAAGCGGCAGTGAGTCACATTTTACACAAACTCCCCTGCAGTTTTCAAAATATCCCAAATATCCCAATTTCGAGGCCTGAGCCATATTTTGGAGCCAAATTCTGGCTCTCTGCACGTATTCGCAGTTTGAAATTACGACTTTTTATACCCAACATATGCGTAGTACTGAAAGCGGCGTTTGGTCACATTTGTCCCAAACCTCCCTGCAGTTTTCAAAATATCCCAAATATCCCAATTTCGAGGCCTGAGCCATATTTTGAGCCAAATTCAGTCTCTCTGCACGTATTCGCAGTTTGAAATTTCCACCTTTTATACCCAACATATGCCAAGTCCTGAAAGCGGCAGTGAGTCACATTTTACACAAACTACCCAGCAGTTTTCGAAATATCCCAAATATCTAAATTTCGAGGCCTGAGCCATATTTTGGAGCCAAATTCTGGCTCTCTACATGTATTCGCAGTTTGATATTACGAATTTTATACCCACCATATGCTAAGTACTGAAAGCGGTAGTGAGTCACATTTTGCACAAACTCCCCTGCAGTTTTCAAAATATCCCAAACATCCCCATTTCTAGGATTGTGCAATATTTTGGAGCCAAATTCTGGCTCTCTGCACGTATTCGCAGTTTGAAATTGCGACTTTTTTATTCCAACAAATGCCAAGTACTGAAAGCAGCGTTAGGTCACATTTGTCCCAAACCTCCCTGCAGTTTTCAAAATATCTCAAACATCCCAATTTCGAGGCCTGAGCCATATTTTCGAGCCAAATTCTGGATCTCTGCACGTATTCGCAGTTTGAAATTGCGACTTTTTTATCCCAACATATGCTAGGTACTGAAAGCGGCAGTGAGTCACATTTTGCCCAAACTCGCCTCCAGTTTTCAAAATAACGCAAATATCCAAATTTCGAGGCCTGAGCCATATTTTGGAGGCACGTTCTGGCTCTCGCACGTATTCGCAGTTGAAAATTACATCTTTTTATACCCAACATATGCCAAGTACTGAAAGCGGCGTTTGGTCACATTTGTCCCAAACCTCCCTCCAGTTTTCAAAATATCCCAAACATCCCAATTTCAAGGCCTGAGCCATATTTTGGAGCAAAATTCTGGCTCTATGCACGTATTCGCAGTTTGATATTACGACTATTTATACCCAACATATGCCAAGTCCTGAAAGCGGCAGTGAGTCACATTTTGCACAAACTCCCCTGCAGTTTTCGAAATATCCCAAATATCCCAATATCGAGGCTTGAGCTATATTTTGGAGCCAAATTCTGGCTCTCTGCACGTATTCGCAGTTTGAAATTACGACTTTTTATACCCAACATATGCCAAGTACTGAAAGCGGCGTTTGGTCACATTTGTCCCAAACCACCCTCTAGTTTTCAAAATATCCCAAACATCCCAATTTCGAGGCCTGAGCCATATTTTGGAGCCAAATTCTGGCTCTATGCACGTATTCACTGTTTGATATTACGACTTTTTATACCCAACATATGCCAAGTACTGGAAGCAGCAGTGAGTCACATTTTGCACAAACTCCCCTGCAGTTTTCAAAATATCTCAAACATCCCAATTTCGAGGCCTGAGCCATATTTTGGAGCCAAATTCTGGATCTCTGCACGTATTCGCTGTTTGAAATTACGACTTTTTTTATACCCAACATATGCGAAGTACTGAAAGCGGCGTTTAGTCACATTTGTCCCAATCCCCCCTGCAGTTTTCAAAATATCTCAAACATCCCAATATCGAGGCCTGAGCCATATTTTGGAGCCAAATTCTGGGTCTATGCACGTATTCTCTGTTTGATATTACGACTTTTTATACCCAACATATGCCAAGTCCTGAAAGCGGCAGTGAGTCACATTTTGCACAAACTCCCCTGCAGTTTTCGAAATATCCCAAATATCCCAATTTCGAGGCCTGAGCCATATTTTGGAGCCAAATTCTAGCTCTCTGCACGTATTCGCACTTTTAAGTTACGACTTTTTATACCCAACATATGCCAAGTACTGAAAGCGGCGTTTGGTCACATTTGTCCCAAACCACCCTCCAGTTTTCAAAATATCCCAAACATCCCAAATTCGAGGCCTGAGCCATATTTTGGAGCCAAATTCTGGCTCTCTGCACGTATTCGCAGTTTGAAATTACGAATTTTTTTATACCCAACATATGCAAAGTATTGAAAGCGGCGTTTAGTCACATTTGTCCCAATCCCCCCTGCAGTTTTCAAAATATCCCAGACATCCCAATATCGAGGCCTGAGCCATATTTTGGAACCAAATTCTGGCTCTCTGCACGTATTCGCAGTTTGAAATTACAACTTATTATACCCAACATATGCCAAGTACTGAAAGCAGCGTTTGGTCACATTTGTCCCAAATCTAACTGCAGATTTCAAAATATCCCAGACATCCCAATATAGAGGCCTGAGCCATATTTTGGAGCCAAATTCTGGCTCTATGCACGTATTCGCAGTTTGATATTACGACTTTTTATACCCAACATATGCCATGTCCTGAAAGCGGCAGCGAGTCACATTTTGCACAAACTCCCCTGCAGTTTTTGAAATATCCCAAATATCCCAATTTCGAGGCCTGAGCCATATTTTGGAGCCAAATTCTGGCACTCTTCACGTATTCAACGTTTGATAATACGACTTTTTATACCCAACATATGCAAAGTACTGGACGCAGCAGTGAGACACATTTTGCACAAACTTCCCTGCAGTTTTCAAAATAACCCAAACATCCCAATTTCGAGACCTGAGCCATATTTTGGACCCAAATTCTGGCTCTCTGCACGTATTCGCAGTTTGAAATTACGACTTTTTTATACCCAACATATGCAAAGTACTGAAAGCGGCGTTTGGCCACATTTGTCCCAAACCTTCCTGCAGTTTTCAAAATATCCCAAACATCCCAATTACGAGGCCTGAGCCATATTTTGGAGCCAAATTCTAGCTCTATGCATGTATTCGCAGTTTGATAGTACGAATTTTTATACCCAACATATGCCAAGTCCTGAAAGCGGCAGTGAGTCACATTTTGCCCAAACTCCCCTCCAGTTTTCAAAATATCGCAAATATCCCAATTTCGAGGCCTAAGCTATATTTTATAGCCAAGTTCTGGCTCTCTGCACGTATTCACAGTTAGAAATGACATCTTTTTATACCCAACATATGCGAAGTACTGAAAGCAGCGTTTGGTCACATTTGTCTCAAACCTCCCTGCAGTTTTCAAAATATCCCAAATATCCCAATTTCGAGGCCTGAGCCATATTTTGGAGCCAAATTCTGGCTCTCTGCACGTATTCGCAGTTTGAAATTTCCACCTTTTATACCCAACATATGCCAAGTCCTGAAAGCGGCAGTGAGTCACATTTTTCACAAACTCCCCTGCAGTTTTCAAAATATCCCAAATATTCCAATTTCGAGGCATGAGCCATATTTTGGAGCCAAATTCTAGCTCTCTGCAAGTATTCGCAGTTTGAAATTACTACTTTTTATACCCAACATATGCGAAGTACTGAAAGTGGCGTTTGGTCAAATTTGTCCCAAACCTCCCTCCAGTTTTCAAAATATCCCAAATATCCCAATTTCGAGGCCTGAGCCATATTTTGGAGCCAAATTCTGGCTCTCTGCATGTATTCGCAGTTTGAAATTACATCTTTTTATACCCAACATATGCAAAGTACTGAAAGCGGCGTTTGGTCACATTTGTACCAAACCTCCCCGCAGTTTTCAAAATATCCCAAATATCCCAATTTAGAGTCCTGAGCCATATTTTGGAGCCAAATTCTGGCTCTCTGCATGTATTCGCAGTTTGATATTACAAATTTTTATACCCAACATATGCCAAGTTCTGAAAGCGACAGTGAGTCACATTTTGCACAAACTCCCCTGCAGTTTTCAAAATATCCTAAACATCCCAATTTCGAGGCCTGAGCAATATTTTGGAGCCAAATTCTGGCTCTCTGCACGTATTCGCAGTTTGAAATTACGACTTTTTTATACCCAACATACGCCAAGTCCTGAAAGCGGCGTTTGGTCACATTTGTCCCAAACCTCCCTCCAGTTTTGAAAATATCCCAAACATCCCAATTTCGAGGCCTGAGCCATATTTTGGAGCCAAATTCTGGCTCTCTGCATGTATTCGCAGTTTGATATTACAAATTTTTATACCCAACATATGCCAAGTACTGAAAGCGGTAATGAGTCACATTTTGCACAAACTCCCCTGCAGTTTTCAAAATATCCCAAACATCCCAATTGCGAGGATTGTGCAATATTTTGGAGCCAAATTCTGGCTCTCTGCACGTATTCGCAGTTTTAAATTACGACATTTTATTCCCAACATATGCCAAGTCCTGAAAGCGGCAATTAGTCACATTTTGAACAAACTCCCCTGCAGTGTTCAAAATATCCCAAACATCCCAATTTCGAGGCCTGAGCCATATTTTAGAGCCAAATTCTGGCTCTCTGCACTATTCGCAGTTTTAAGTTACGACTTTTTATACCCAACATATGCCAAGTACTGAAATCGGCGTTTGGTCACATTTGTCGCAAACCTCCCTCCAGTTTTCAAAATATCCCAAACATCCCAATTTCTAAGCCTGAGCCATATTTTGGAGCCAAATTCTGGCTTTATGCACGTAATCGCAGTTAGATATTACGACTTTTTTATACCTAACATATGCCAAGTCCTGAAAGCGGCAGTGAGTCACATTTTGCACAAACTCCACTGCAGTTCTCGAAATATCCCAAATATCCCAATTTCGAGGCTTGAGCCATATTTTGGAGCCAAATTCTGGCTCTCTGCACGTATTCGCAGTTTTAAGTTAAGACTTTTTATACCCAACATATGGCAAGCACTGAAAGCGGCGTTTGGTCTCATTTGTACCAAACCTCCCTCCAGTTTTCAAAATATCCCGAACATCCCAATTTCGAGGCCTGAGCCATATTTTGGAGCCAAATTCTGTCACTCTGCACGTATTCGCAGTTTGAAATTACGACTTTTTATTCCCAACATATGCCAAGTCCTGAAAGCGGCAATTAGTCACATTTTGCACAAACTTCCCTGCAGTTTTCAAAATACCCCAAACATCGAAATATCGAGGCCTGAGCCATATTTTGGAGCTAAATTCTGGCTCTCTGCACGTATTCGCAGTTTGATAGTACGAATTTTTATACCCAACATATGCCAAGTCCTGAAAGTGGCAGTGAGTCACATTTTGCCCAAACTCCCCTCCAGTTTTCAAAATATCGCAAATATCCCAATTTCGAGGCCTGAGCCATATTTTATAGCCAAGTTCTGGCTCTCTGCACGTATTCGCAGTTAGAAATTACATCTTTTTATACCCAACATATGCCAAGAACTGAAAGCGGCGTTTGGTCACATTTGTCCCAAACCTCCCCGCAGTTTTCAAAATATCCCAAATATCCCAATTTCGAGGCCTGAGCAATATTTTGGAGCCAAATTCTGGCTCTCTGCACGTATTCGCAGTTTGAAATTACGAGTTTTTATACCCAACATATGCCAAGTACTGGACGCAGCAGTGAGTCACATTTTGCACAAACTCCCCTGCAGTTTTCAAAATATCTCAAACATCCCAATTTCGAGACCTGAGCCATATTTTGGAGCCAAATTCTGGATCTCTGCACGTATTCGCTGTTTGAAATTACGACTTTTTTTTATACCCAACATATGCGAAGTACTGAAAGCGGCGTTTGGTCACATTTGTCCCAAACCTCCCCGCAGTTTTCAAAATATCCCAAATATCCCAATTTCGAGGCCTGAGCCATATTTTGGAGCCAAATTCTGGCTCTATGCACGTATTCGCAGTTTGATATTACGACTTTTTATACCCAACATATGCCAAGTCCTGAAAGCGGCAGTGAGTCACATTTTGCACAAACTCCCTTGCAGTTTTCGAAATATCCCAAATATCCCAATTTCGAGGCCTGAGCCATATTTTGGAGCCAAATTCTAGCTCTCTGCACGTATTCGCACTTTTAAGTTACGACTTTTTATACCCAACATATGCCAAGTACTGAAAGCGGCGTTTGGTCACATTTGTCCCAAACCACCCTCCAGTTTTCAAAATATCCCAAACATCCCAATTTCGAGGCCTGAGCCATATTTTGGAGCCAAATTCTGGCTCTATGGACGTATTCGCAGTTTGATATTACGACTTTTTATACCCAACATATGTCAAGTACTGGATGCGTCAGTGAGTCACATTTTGCACAAACTCCCCTACAGTTTTCAAAATATCCCAAACATCCTAAATTCGAGGCCTGAGCCATATTTTGGAGCCAAATTCTGGCTCTCTGCACGTATTCGCAGTTTGAAATTACAACTTATTATACCCAACATATGCCAAGTACTGAAAGCGGCGTTTGGTCACATTTGTCCCAAATCTAACTGCAGATTTCAAAATATCCCAGACATCCCAATATAGAGGCCTGAGCCATATTTTGGAGCCAAATTCTGGCACTCTTCACGTATTCACAGTTTGATAATACGACTTTTTATACCCAACATATGCAAAGTACTGGACGCAGCAGTGAGACACATTTTGCACAAACTTCCCTGCAGTTTTCAAAATATCCCAAACATCCCAATTTCGAGACCTGAGCCATATTTTGGACCCAAATTCTGGCTCTCTGCACGTATTCGCAGTTTGAAACTACGACTTTTTATACCCAACATATGCCAAGTACTGAAAGCGGCGTTTGGTCATATTTGTCCCAAAGTCCCCTCCAGTTTTCAAAATATCCCAAACATTCCAATTTCGAGGCCTGAGCCATATTTTGGAGCCAAATTCAGGCTCTCTGCACGAATTCGCAGTTTGAAATTACGACTTTTTATACCCAACATATGCCAAGTACTGAAAGCGGCGTTTGGTCATATTTGTCCCAAAGTCCCTTGCAGTTTTCAAAATATCCCAAACATCCCAATTTCGAGGCCTGAGCCATATTTTGGAGCCAAATTCTGGCTCTCTGCACGTATTCGCAGTTTGAAATTACCACCTTTTATACCCAACATATGCCAAGTCCTGAAAGCGGCAGTGAGTCACATTTTTCACAAACTCCCCTGCAGTTTTCGAAATATCCTAAATATCCCAAAATTTCGAGGCATGAGCCCTATTTTGGAGCCAAATTCTAGCTCTCTGCAAGTATTCGCAGTTTGAAATTACGACTTTTTATACCCAACATATTCAAAGTACTGAAAGCGGCGTTTGATCACATTTGTCCCAAACCTCCCTCCAGTCTTCAAAATATCCCAAATATCCCAATTTCGAGGCCTGAGCCATATTTTGGAGCCAAATTCTGGCTCTCTGCATGTATTCGCAGTTTGAAATTACATCTTTTTATACCCAACATATGCGAAGTACTGAAAGCGGCGTTTGGTCACATTTGTCCCAAACCTCTCTCCAGTTTTCAAAATATCCCAAACATCCCAATTTCTAGGCCTGAGCCATATTTTGGAGCCAAATTCTGGCACTCTGCACGTATTCGCAGTTTGATATTACGACTTTTTATACCCAACATATGCAAAGTACTGGATGCAGCAGTGAGTCACATTTTGCACAAACTTCCCTGCAGTTTTCAAAAGATCCCAAACATCCCAATTTCGAGACCTGAGCCATATTTTGGACCCAAATTCTGGCTCTCTGCACGTATTCGCAGTTTGAAACTACGACTTTTTTATACCCAACATATGCGAAGTACTGAAAGCAGCGTTTGGCCACATTTGTCCCAAACCTTCCTGCAGTTATCAAAGTATCCCAAACAACCCAATATCGAGGCCTGAACCATATTTTGGAGCCAAATTCTGGCTCTCTGCACGTATTCGCAGTTTGAAATTACGATTTTTATACCCAACATATACCAAGTACTGAAAGCGGCGTTTGGTCATATTTGTCCCAAACCTCTCTCCAGTTTTCAAAATATCCCAAACATCCCAATTTCTAGGCCTGAGCCATATTTTGGAGCCAAATTCTGGCACTCTGCACGTATTCGCAGTTTGATATTACGACTTTTTATACCCAACATATGCAAAGTACTGGATGCAGCAGTGAGTCACATTTTGCACAAACTTCCCTGCAGTTTTCAAAATATCCCAAATATCCCAATTTCGAGGCCTGACCCATATTTTGGAGCAAAATTCAGGCTGTCTGCACGTATTCGCAGTGTGAAATTACGACTTTTTATACCTAACATATGCCAAGTACTGAAAGCGGCGTTTTGTCATATATGTCCCAAAGTCCCCTGCAGTTTTCAAAATATCCCAAACATCCCAATTTCGAGGCCTGAGACATATTTTGGAGCCAAATTCTGGCTCTCTGCCCGTATTCGCAGTTTGAAATTACCACCTTTAATACCCAACATATGCCAAGTCCTGAAATCGGCAGAGAGTCACATTTTGCACAAACTCCCCTGCAGTTTTCAAAATATCCCAAACATCCCAATGTCGAGGCCTGAGCCATATTTTGGACCCAAATTCAGGCTCTCTGCACGTATTCGCAGTTTGAAATTACGATTTTTATACCCAACATATGCCAAGTATTGAAAGCGGCGTTTGGTCACATTTGTCCCAAACCTCCCTCCAGTTTTCAAAATATCCCAAACATCCCAATTTCTAATCCTGAGCCAAATTTTGGAGCCAAATTCTGGCTCTATGCACGTATTCGCAGTTTGATATTACGACTTTTTATACCCAACTTATGCCAAGTACTGAAAGCGGCGTTTGGTCTCATTTGTCCCAAACCTCCCTCCAGTTTTCAAAATATCCCAAACATCCCAATTTCTAGGCCTGAGCCATATTTTGGAGCCAAATTCTGGCTCTATGCACGTATTCGCAGTTTGATATTACGACTTTTTATACCCAACATATGCCAAGTCCTGAAAATGGCAGCGAGTCACATTTTGCACAAACTCCCCTGCAGTTTTTGAAATATCCCAAATATCCCAATTTCGAGGCCTGAGCCATATTTTGGAGCCAAATTCTGGCACTCTTCACGTATTCACAGTTTGATAATACGACTTTTTATACCCAACATATGCAAAGTACTGGACGCAGCAGTGAGACACATTTTGAACAAACTCCCCTGCAGTTTTCAAAATATCCCAAATATCCCAATTTCGAGGCCTGAGCCATATTTTGGAGCCAAATTCTGGCACTCTACATGTATTCGCAGTTTGATATTACAAGTTTTTATACCCAACATATGCCAAGGACTGAAAGCGGCAATTAGTCACATTTTTCACAAACTCCCCTGCAGTTTTCAAAATATCCCAAACATCCCAATTTCGAGGATTGTGCAATATTTTGGAGCCAAATTCTGGCTCTTTGCACGTATTCGCAGTTTTATATTACGACTTTTTATTCCCAACATATGCCAAGTCCTGTAAGCGGCTATTAGTCACATTTTGCACAAACTCCCCTGCAGTTTTCGAAATATCCTAAATATCCCAATTTCGAGGCATGAGCCATATTTTGGAGCCAAATTCTGGCTCTCTGCACGTATTCGCAGTTTTAAGTTACGACTTTTTATACCCAACATATGCCAAGTACTGAAATTGGCGTTTGGTCACATTTGTCACAAACCTCCCTCCAGTTTTCAAAATATCCCAAACATCCCAATATCGAGTCCTGAGCCATATTTTGGAGCCAAATTCTGGCTCTATGCACGTAATCGCAGTTTGATATTACGACTTTTTATACCCAACATATTCCAAGTCCTGAAAGCGGCAGTGAGTCACATTTTGCACAAACTCCCCTGCAGTTCTCGAAATATCCCAAATATCCCAATTTCGAGGCCTGAGCCATATTTTGGAGCCAAATTCTGGCTCCCTGCACGTATTCGCAGTTTTAAGTTACGACTTTTTATACCCAACATATGCCAAGTACTGAAAGCGGCGTTTGGTCACATTTGTCCCAAACCTCCCTCCAGTTTTCAAAATATCCCAAACATCCCAATTTCTAGGCCTGAGCCATATTTTGGAGCCAAATTCTGGCTCTATGCACGTATTCGCAGTTTGATATTACGACTTTTTATACCCAACATATGCCAAGTCCTGAAAATGGCAGCGAGTCACATTTTGCACAAACTCCCCTGCAGTTTTTGAAATATCCCAAATATCCCAATTTCGAGGCCTGAGCCATATTTTGGAGCCAAATTCTGGCACTCTTCACGTATTCACAGTTTGATAATACGACTTTTTATACCCAACATATGCAAAGTACTGGACGCAGCAGTGAGACACATTTTGCACAAACTTCCCTGCAGTTTTCAAAATATCCCAAACATCCCATTTTCGAGACCTGAGCCATATTTTGGACCCAAATTCTGGCTCTCTGCACGTATTCGCAGTTTGAAATTACGACTTTTTTATACCCAACATATGCGAAGTACTGAAAGCGGCGTTTGGCCACATTTGCCCCAAACCTTCCTGCAGTTATCAAAATATCCCAAACAACCCATTATCGAGGCCTGAGCCATATTTTGGAGCCAAATTCTGGCTCTCTGCACGTATTCGCAGTTTGAAATTACGACTTTTTATACCCATCATATGCCAAGTACTGAAAGCGGCGTTTGGTCATATTTGTCCCAAACTCCCCTGCAGTTTTCAAAATATCCCAAACATCCCAATTTCGAGGCCTGAGCCATATTTTGGAGCCAAATTCAGGCTCTCTGCACGTATTCGCAGTTTGAAATTACGACTTTTTATACCCAACATATGCCAAGTACTGAAAGCGGCGTTTGGTCATATTTGTCCCAAAGTCCCTTGCAGTTTTCAAAATATCCCAAACATCCCAATTTCGAGGCCTGAGCCATATTTTGGAGCCAAATTCTGGCTCTCTGCACGTACTCGCAGTTTGAAATTACCACCTTATATTCCCAACATATGCCAAGTCCTGAAAGCGGCAGTGAGTCACATTTTTCACAAACTCCCCTGCAGTTTTCGAAATATCCTAAATATCTTAAAATTTCGAGGCATGAGCCATATTTTGGAGCCAAATTCTAGCTCTCTGCAAGTATTCGCAGTTTGAAATTACGACTTTTTATACCCAACATATTCAAAGTACTGAAAGCGGCGTTTGGTCACATTTGTCCCAAACCTCCCTCCAGTTTTCAAAATATCCCAAATATCCCAATTTCGAGGCCTGAGCCATATTTTGGAGCCAAATTCTGGCTCTCTGCATGTATTCGCAGTTTGAAATTACATCTTTTTATACCCAACATATGCGAAGTACTGAAAGCGGCGTTTGGTCACATTTGTCCCAAACCTCTCTCCAGTTTTCAAAATATCCCAAACATCCAAATTTCTAGGCCTGAGCCATATTTTGGAGCCAAATTCTGGCACTCTGCACGTATTCGCAGTTTGATATTACGACTTTTTATACCCAACATATGCAAAGTACTGGATGCAGCAGTGAGTCACATTTTGCACAAACTTCCCTGCAGTTTTCAAAAGATCCCAAACATCCCAATTTCGAGACCTGAGCCATATTTTGGACCCAAATTCTGGCTCTCTGCACGTATTCGCAGTTTGAAATTACGACTTTTTTATACCCAACATATGCGAAGTACTGAAAGCGGCGTTTGGCCACATTTGTCCCAAACATTCCTGCAGTTATCAAAGTATCCCAAACAACCTAATATCGAGGCCTGAGCCATATTTTGGAGCCAAATTCTGGCTCTCTGCACGTATTCGCAGTTTGAAATTACGATTTTTATACCCAACATATACCAAGTACTGAAAGCGGCGTTTGGTCATATTTATCCCAAACCTCTCTCCAGTTTTCAAAATATCCCAAACATCCCAATTTCTAGGCCTGAGCCATATTTTGGAGCCAAATTCTGGCACTCTGCACGTATTCGCAGTTTGATATTACGACTTTTTATAACCAACATATGCAAAGTACTGGATGCAGCAGTGAGTCACATTTTGCACAAACTTCCCTGCAGTTTTCAAAATATCCCAAATATCCCAATTTCAAGGCCTGACCCATATTTTGGAGAAAAATTCAGGCTGTCTGCACGTATTCGCAGTTTGAAATTACGACTTTTTATACCTAACATATGCCAAGTACTGAAAGCGGCGTTTGGTCATATATGTCCCAAAGTCCCCTGCAGTTTTCAAAATATCCCAAACATCCCAATTTCGAGGCCTGAGACATATTTTGGAGCCAAATTCTGGCTCTCTGCACGTATTCGCAGTTTGAAATTACCACCTTTAATACCCAACATATGCCAAGTCCTGAAAGTGGCAGAGTCACATTTTGCACAAACTCCCCTGCAGTTTTCAAAATATCCCAAACATCCCAATGTCGAGGCCTGAGCCATATTTTGGAGAAAAATTCTGGCTCTATGCACGTAATCGCAGTTTGATATTACTACTTTTCATACCCAACATATTCCAAGTCCTGAAATCGGCAGTGAGTCACATTTTGCACAAACTCCCCTGCAGTTCTCGAAATATCCCAAATATCCCAATTTCGAGGCCTGAGCCATATTTTGGAGCCAAATTCTGGCTCCCTGCACGTATTCGCAGTTTTATGTTACGACTTTTTATACCCAACATATGCCAAGTACTGAAAGCGGCGTTTGGTCACATTTGTCCCAAACCTCCCTCCAGTTTTCAAAATATCCCAAACATCCCAATTTCTAGGCCTGAGCCATATTTTGGAGCCAAATTCTGGCTCTATGCACGTATTCGCAGTTTGATATTACGACTTTTTATACCCAACATTTGCCAAGTCCTGAAAATGGCAGCGAGTCACATTTTGCACAAACTCCCCTGTAGTTTTTGAAATATCCCAAATATCCCAATTTCGAGGCCTGAGCCATATATTGGAGCCAAATTCTGGCACTCTTCACGTATTCACAGTTTGATAATACGACTTTTTATACCCAACATATGCAAAGTACTGGACGCAGCAGTGAGACACATTTTGCACAAACTTCCCTGCAGTTTTCAAAATATCCCAAACATCCCATTTTCGAGACCTGAGCCATATTTTGGACCCAAATTCTGGCTCTCTGCACGTATTCGCAGTTTGAAATTACGACTTTTTTATACCCAACATATGCGAAGTACTGAAAGCAGCGTTTGGCCACATTTGTCCCAAACCTTCGTGCAGTTATCAAAATATCCCAAACAACCCATTATCGAGGCCTGAGCCATATTTTGGAGACAAATTCTGGCTCTCTGCACGTATTCGCAGTTTGAAATTACGACTTTTTATACCCATCATATGCCAAGTACTGAAAGCGGCGTTTGGTCATATTTGTCCCAAACTCCCCTGCAGTTTTCAAAATATCCCAAACATCCCAATTTCGAGGCCTGAGCCATATTTTGGAGCCAAATTCAGGCTCTCTGCACGTATTCGCAGTTTGAAATTACGATTTTTATACCCAACATATACCAAGTACTGAAAGCGGCGTTTGGTCACATTTGTCCCAAACCTCCCTCCAGTTTTCAAAATATCCCAAACATCCCAATTTCTAATCCTGAGCCAAATTTTGGAGCCAAATTCTGGCTCTATGCACGTATTCGCAGTTTGATATTACGACTTTTTATACCCAACATATGCGAAGTACTGAAAGCGGCGTTTGGTCACATTTGTCTCAAACCTCCCTGCAGTTTTCAAAATATCCCAAACATCCCAATATCGAGGCCTGAGCCATATTTTGGAGCCAAATTCAGGCTCTATGCACGTAATCGCAGTTTGATATTAATACTTTTCATACCCAACATATTCCAAGTCCTGAAATCGGCAGTGAGTCACATTTTGCACAAACTCCCCTGCAGTTCTCGAAATATCCCAAATATCCCAATTTCGAGGCCTGAGCCATATTTTGGAGCCAAATTCTGGCTCCCTGCACGTATTCGCAGTTTTAAGTTACGACTTTTTATACCCAACATATGCCAAGTACTGAAAGCGGCGTTTGGTCTCATTTGTTCCAAACCTCCCTCCAGTTTTCAAAATATCCCAAACATCCCAATTTCTAGGCCTGAGTCATATTTTGGAGCCAAATTCTGGCTCTATGCACGTATTCGCAGTTTGATATTACGACTTTTTATACCCAACATATGCCAAGTCCTGAAAATGGCAGCGAGTCACATTTTGCACAAACTCCCCTGCAGTTTTTGAAATATCCCAAATATCCCAATTTCGAGGCCTGAGCCATATTTTGGAGCCAAATTCTGGCACTCTTCACGTATTCACAGTTTGATAATACGACTTTTTATACCCAACATATGCAAAGTACTGGACGCAGCAGTGAGACACATTTTGAACAAACTCCCCTGCAGTTTTCAAAATATCCCAAATATCCCAATTTCGAGGCCTGAGCCATATTTTGGAGCCAAATTCTGGCACTCTACATGTATTCGCAGTTTGATATTACAAGTTTTTATACCCAACATATGCCAAGGACTGAAAGCGGCAATTAGTCACATTTTTCACAAACTCCCCTGCAGTTTTCAAAATATCCCAAACATCCCAATTTCGAGGATTGTGCAATATTTTGGAGCCAAATTCTGGCTCTTTGCACGTATTCGCAGTTTTATATTACGACTTTTTATTCCCAACATATGCCAAGTCCTGTAAGCGGCTATTAGTCACATTTTGCACAAACTCCCCTGCAGTTTTCGAAATATCCTAAATATCCCAATTTCGAGGCATTAGCCATATTTTGGAGCCAAATTCTGGCTCTCTGCACGTATTCGCAGTTTTAAGTTACGACTTTTTATACCCAACATATGCCAAGTACTGAAATTGGCGTTTGGTCACATTTGTCACAAACCTCCCTCCAGTTTTCAAAATATCCCAAACATCCCAATATCGAGTCCTGAGCCATATTTTGGAGCCAAATTCTGGCTCTATGCACGTAATCGCAGTTTGATATTACGACTTTTTATACCCAACATATTCCAAGTCCTGAAAGCGGCAGCGAGTCACATTTTGCACAAACTCCCCTGCAGTTCTCGAAATATCCCAAATATCCCAATTTCGAGGCCTGAGCCATATTTTGGAGCCAAATTCTGGCTCCCTGCACGTATTCGCAGTTTTAAGTTACGACTTTTTATACCCAACATATGCCAAGTACTGAAAGCGGCGTTTGGTCACATTTGTCCCAAACCTCCCTCCAGTTTTCAAAATATCCCAAATATCCCAATTTCTAGGCCTGAGCCATATTTTGGAGCCAAATTCTGGCTCTATGCACGTATTCGCATTTTGATATTACGACTGTTTATACCCAACATATGCCAAGTCCTGAAAGAGGCAGTGAGTCACATTTTGCACAAACTCCCCTGCAGTTTTTGAAATATCCCAAATATCCCAATTTCGAGGCCTGAGCCATATTTTGGAGCCAAATTCTGGCACTCTTCACGTATTCACAGTTTGATAATACGACTTTTTATGTCCAACATATGCAAAGTACTGGACGCAGCAGTGAGACACATTTTGCACAAACTTCCCTGCAGTTTTCAAAATATCCCAAACATCCCAATTTCGAGACCTGAGCCATATTTTGGACACAAATTCTCGCTCTCTGCACGTATTCGCAGTTTGAAACTACGACTTTTTTATACCCAACATATGCGAAGTACTGAAAGCGGCGTTTGGCCACATTTGTCCCAAACCTTCCTGCAGTTATCAAAATATCCCAAACAACCCATTATCGAGGCCTGAGCCATATTTTGGAGCCAAATTCTGGCTCTCTGCACGTATTCGCAGTTTGAAATTACGACTTTTTATACCCATCATATGCCAAGTACTGAAAGCGGCGTTTGGTCATATTTGTCCCAAAGTCCCCTCCAGTTTTCAAAATATCCCAAACATTCCAATTTCGAGGCCTGAGCCATATTTTGGAGCCAAATTCAGGCTCTCTGCACGTATTCGCAGTTTGAAATTACGACTTTTTATACCCAACATATGCCAAGTACTGAAAGCGGCGTTTGGTCATATTTGTCCCAAAGTCCCTTGCAGTTTTCAAAATATCCCAAACATCCCAATTTCGAGGCCTGAGCCATATTTTGGAGCCAAATTCTGGCTCTCTGCACGTATTCGCAGTTTGAAATTACCACCTTTTATACCCAACATATGCCTAGTCCTGAAAGCGGCAGTGAGTCACATTTTTCACAAACTCCCCTGCAGTTTTCGAAATATCCTAAATATCCCAAAATTTCGAGGCATGAGCCATATTTTGGAGCCAAATTCTAGCTCTCTGCAAGTATTCGCAGTTTGAAATTACGACTTTTTATACCCAACATATTCAAAGTACTGAAAGCGGCGTTTGATCACATTTGTCCCAAACCTCCCTCCAGTCTTCAAAATATCCCAAATATCCCAATTTCGAGGCCTGAGCCATATTTTGGAGCCAAATTCTGGCTCTCTGCATGTATTCGCAGTTTGAAATTACATCTTTTTATACCCAACATATGCGAAGTACTGAAAGCGGCGTTTGGTCACATTTGTCCCAAACCTCTCTCCAGTTTTCAAAATATCCCAAACATCCCAATTTCTAGGCCTGAGCCATATTTTGGAGCCAAATTCTGGCACTCTGCACGTATTCGCAGTTTGATATTACGACTTTTTATACCCAACATATGCAAAGTACTGGATGCAGCAGTGAGTCACATTTTGCACAAACTTCCCTGCAGTTTTCAAAAGATCCCAAACATCCCAATTTCGAGACCTGAGCCATATTTTGGACCCAAATTCTGGCTCTCTGCACGTATTCGCAGTTTGAAATTACGACTTTTTTATACCCAACATATGCGAAGTACTGAAAGCAGCGTTTGGCCACATTTGTCCCAAACCTTCCTGCAGTTATCAAAGTATCCCAAACAACCCAATATCGAGGCCTGAACCATATTTTGGAGCCAAATTCTGGCTCTCTGCACGTATTCGCAGTTTGAAATTACGATTTTTATACCCAACATATACCAAGTACTGAAAGCGGCGTTTGGTCATATTTGTCCCAAACCTCTCTCCAGTTTTCAAAATATCCCAAACATCCCAATTTCTAGGCCTGAGCCATATTTTGGAGCCAAATTCTGGCACTCTGCACGTATTCGCAGTTTGATATTACGACTTTTTATACCCAACATATGCAAAGTACTGGATGCAGCAGTGAGTCACATTTTGCACAAACTTCCCTGCAGTTTTCAAAATATCCCAAATATCCCAATTTCGAGGCCTGACCCATATTTTGGAGCAAAATTCAGGCTGTCTGCACGTATTCGCAGTGTGAAATTACGACTTTTTATACCTAACATATGCCAAGTACTGAAAGCGGCGTTTTGTCATATATGTCCCAAAGTCCCCTGCAGTTTTCAAAATATCCCAAACATCCCAATTTCGAGGCCTGAGACATATTTTGGAGCCAAATTCTGGCTCTCTGCCCGTATTCGCAGTTTGAAATTACCACCTTTAATACCCAACATATGCCAAGTCCTGAAAGCGGCAGAGAGTCACATTTTGCACAAACTCCCCTGCAGTTTTCAAAATATCCCAAACATCCCAATGTCGAGGCCTGAGCCATATTTTGGAGCCAAATTCAGGCTCTCTGCACGTATTCGCAGTTTGAAATTACGATTTTTATACCCAACATATGCCAAGTACTGAAAGCGGCGTTTTGTCACATTTGTCCCAAACCTCCCTCCAGTTTTCAAAATATCCCAAACATCCCAATTTCTAATCCTGAGCCAAATTTTGGAGCCAAATTCTGGCTCTATGCACGTATTCGCAGTTTGATATTACGACTTTTTATACCCAACATATGCGAAGTACTGAAAGCGGCGTTTGGTCACATTTGTCTCAAACCTCCCTGCAGTTTTCAAAATATCCCAAACATCCCAATATCGAGGCCTGAGCCATATTTTGGAGCCAAATTCAGGCTCTATGCACGTAATCGCAGTTTGATATTAATACTTTTCATACCCAACATATTCCAAGTCCTGAAATCGGCAGTGAGTCACATTTTGCACAAACTCCCCTGCAGTTCTCGAAATATCCCAAATATCCCAATTTCGAGGCCTGAGCCATATTTTGGAGCCAAATTCTGGCTCCCTGCACGTATTCGCAGTTTTAAGTTACGACTTTTTATACCCAACATATGCCAAGTACTGAAAGCGGCGTTTGGTCACATTTGTCCCAAACCTCCCTCCAGTTTTCAAAATATCCCAAACATCCCAATTTCTAGGCCTGAGCCATATTTTGGAGCCAAATTCTGGCTCTATGCACGTATTCGCAGTTTGATATTACGACTTTTTATACCCAACATATGCCAAGTCCTGAAAATGGCAGCGAGTCACATTTTGCACAAACTCCCCTGCAGTTTTTGAAATATCCCAAATATCCCAATTTCGAGGCCTGAGCCATATTTTGGAGCCAAATTCTGGCACTCTTCACGTATTCACAGTTTGATAATACGACTTTTTATACCCAACATATGCAAAGTACTGGACGCAGCAGTGAGACACATTTTGCACAAACTTCCCTGCAGTTTTCAAAATATCCCAAACATCCCATTTTCGAGACCTGAGCCATATTTTGGACCCAAATTCTGGCTCTCTGCACGTATTCGCAGTTTGAAATTACGACTTTTTTATACCCAACATATGCGAAGTACTGAAAGCGGCGTTTGGCCACATTTGCCCCAAACCTTCCTGCAGTTATCAAAATATCCCAAACAACCCATTATCGAGGCCTGAGCCATATTTTGGAGCCAAATTCTGGCTCTCTGCACGTATTCGCAGTTTGAAATTACGACTTTTTATACCCATCATATGCCAAGTACTGAAAGCGGCGTTTGGTCATATTTGTCCCAAACTCCCCTGCAGTTTTCAAAATATCCCAAACATCCCAATTTCGAGGCCTGAGCCATATTTTGGAGCCAAATTCAGGCTCTCTGCACGTATTCGCAGTTTGAAATTACGACTTTTTATACCCAACATATGCCAAGTACTGAAAGCGGCGTTTGGTCATATTTGTCCCAAAGTCCCTTGCAGTTTTCAAAATATCCCAAACATCCCAATTTCGAGGCCTGAGCCATATTTTGGAGCCAAATTCTGGCTCTCTGCACGTACTCGCAGTTTGAAATTACCACCTTATATTCCCAACATATGCCAAGTCCTGAAAGCGGCAGTGAGTCACATTTTTCACAAACTCCCCTGCAGTTTTCGAAATATCCTAAATATCTTAAAATTTCGAGGCCTGAGCCATATTTTGGAGCCAAATTCTGGCACTCTGCACGTATTCGCAGTTTGATATTACGACTTTTTATACCCAACATATGCAAAGTACTGGATGCAGCAGTGAGTCACATTTTGCACAAACTTCCCTGCAGTTTTCAAAATATCCCAAATATCCCAATTTCGAGGCCTGACCCATATTTTGGAGCAAAATTCAGGCTGTCTGCACGTATTCGCAGTGTGAAATTACGACTTTTTATACCTAACATATGCCAAGTACTGAAAGCGGCGTTTTGTCATATATGTCCCAAAGTCCCCTGCAGTTTTCAAAATATCCCAAACATCCCAATTTCGAGGCCTGAGACATATTTTGGAGCCAAATTCTGGCTCTCTGCCCGTATTCGCAGTTTGAAATTACCACCTTTAATACCCAACATATGCCAAGTCCTGAAATCGGCAGAGAGTCACATTTTGCACAAACTCCCCTGCAGTTTTCAAAATATCCCAAACATCCCAATGTCGAGGCCTGAGCCATATTTTGGAGCCAAATTCAGGCTCTCTGCACGTATTCGCAGTTTGAAATTACGATTTTTATACCCAACATATGCCAAGTACTGAAAGCGGCGTTTGGTCACATTTGTCCCAAACCTCCCTCCAGTTTTCAAAATATCCCAAACATCCCAATTTCTAATCCTGAGCCAAATTTTGGAGCCAAATTCTGGCTCTATGCACGTATTCGCAGTTTGATATTACGACTTTTTATACCCAACATATGCGAAGTACTGAAAGCGGCGTTTGGTCACATTTGTCTCAAACCTCCCTGCAGTTTTCAAAATATCCCAAACATCCCAATATCGAGGCCTGAGCCATATTTTGGAGCCAAATTCAGGCTCTATGCACGTAATCGCAGTTTGATATTAATACTTTTCATACCCAACATATTCCAAGTCCTGAAATCGGCAGTGAGTCACATTTTGCACAAACTCCCCTGCAGTTCTCGAAATATCCCAAATATCCCAATTTCGAGGCCTGAGCCATATTTTGGAGCCAAATTCTGGCTCCCTGCACGTATTCGCAGTTTTAAGTTACGACTTTTTATACCCAACATATGCCAAGTACTGAAAGCGGCGTTTGGTCTCATTTGTTCCAAACCTCCCTCCAGTTTTCAAAATATCCCAAACATCCCAATTTCTAGGCCTGAGCCATATTTTGGAGCCAAATTCTGGCTCTATGCACGTATTCGCAGTTTGATATTACGACTTTTTATACCCAACATATGCCAAGTCCTGAAAATGGCAGCGAGTCACATTTTGCACAAACTCCCCTGCAGTTTTTGAAATATCCCAAATATCCCAATTTCGAGGCCTGAGCCATATTTTGGAGCCAAATTCTGGCACTCTTCACGTATTCACAGTTTGATAATACGACTTTTTATACCCAACATATGCAAAGTACTGGACGCAGCAGTGAGACACATTTTGAACAAACTCCCCTGCAGTTTTCAAAATATCCCAAATATCCCAATTTCGAGGCCTGAGCCATATTTTGGAGCCAAATTCTGGCACTCTACATGTATTCGCAGTTTGATATTACAAGTTTTTATACCCAACATATGCCAAGGACTGAAAGCGGCAATTAGTCACATTTTTCACAAACTCCCCTGCAGTTTTCAAAATATCCCAAACATCCCAATTTCGAGGATTGTGCAATATTTTGGAGCCAAATTCTGGCTCTTTGCACGTATTCGCAGTTTTATATTACGACTTTTTATTCCCAACATATGCCAAGTCCTGTAAGCGGCTATTAGTCACATTTTGCACAAACTCCCCTGCAGTTTTCGAAATATCCTAAATATCCCAATTTCGAGGCATGAGCCATATTTTGGAGCCAAATTCTGGCTCTCTGCACGTATTCGCAGTTTTAAGTTACGACTTTTTATACCCAACATATGCCAAGTACTGAAATTGGCGTTTGGTCACATTTGTCACAAACCTCCCTCCAGTTTTCTAAATATCCCAAACATCCCAATATCGAGTCCTGAGCCATATTTTGGAGCCAAATTCTGGCTCTATGCACGTAATCGCAGTTTGATATTACGACTTTTTATACCCAACATATTCCAAGTCCTGAAAGCGGCAGTGAGTCACATTTTGCACAAACTCCCCTGCAGTTCTCGAAATATCCCAAATATCCCAATTTCGAGGCCTGAGCCATATTTTGGAGCCAAATTCTGGCTCCCTGCACGTATTCGCAGTTTTAAGTTACGACTTTTTATACCCAACATATGCCAAGTACTGAAAGCGGCGTTTGGTCACATTTGTCCCAAACCTCCCTCCAGTTTTCAAAATATCCCAAATATCCCAATTTCTAGGCCTGAGCCATATTTTGGAGCCAAATTCTGGCTCTATGCACGTATTCGCATTTTGATATTACGACTGTTTATACCCAACATATGCCAAGTCCTGAAAGAGGCAGTGAGTCACATTTTGCACAAACTCCCCTGCAGTTTTTGAAATATCCCAAATATCCCAATTTCGAGGCCTGAGCCATATTTTGGAGCCAAATTCTGGCACTCTTCACGTATTCACAGTTTGATAATACGACTTTTTATGCCCAACATATGCAAAGTACTGGACGCAGCAGTGAGACACATTTTGCACAAACTTCCCTGCAGTTTTCAAAATATCCCAAACATCCCAATTTCGAGACCTGAGCCATATTTTGGACCCAAATTCTGGCTCTCTGCACGTATTCGCAGTTTGAAACTACGACTTTTTTATACCCAACATATGCGAAGTACTGAAAGCGGCGTTTGGCCACATTTGTCCCAAACCTTCCTGCAGTTATCAAAATATCCCAAACAACCCATTATCGAGGCCTGAGCCATATTTTGGAGCCAAATTCTGGCTCTCTGCACGTATTCGCAGTTTGAAATTACGACTTTTTATACCCATCATATGCCAAGTACTGAAAGCGGCGTTTGGTCATATTTGTCCCAAAGTCCCCTCCAGTTTTCAAAATATCCCAAACATTCCAATTTCGAGGCCTGAGCCATATTTTGGAGCCAAATTCAGGCTCTCTGCACGTATTCGCAGTTTGAAATTACGACTTTTTATACCCAACATATGCCAAGTACTGAAAGCGGCGTTTGGTCATATTTGTCCCAAAGTCCCTTGCAGTTTTCAAAATATCCCAAACATCCCAATTTCGAGGCCTGAGCCATATTTTGGAGCCAAATTCTGGCTCTCTGCACGTATTCGCAGTTTGAAATTACCACATTTTATACCCAACATATGCCTAGTCCTGAAAGCGGCAGTGAGTCACATTTTTCACAAACTCCCCTGCAGTTTTCGAAATATCCTAAATATCCCAAAATTTCGAGGCATGAGCCATATTTTGGAGCCAAATTCTAGCTCTCTGCAAGTATTCGCAGTTTGAAATTACGACTTTTTATACCCAACATATTCAAAGTACTGAAAGCGGCGTTTGATCACATTTGTCCCAAACCTCCCTCCAGTCTTCAAAATATCCCAAATATCCCAATTTCGAGGCCTGAGCCATATTTTGGAGCCAAATTCTGGCTCTCTGCATGTATTCGCAGTTTGAAATTACATCTTTTTATACCCAACATATGCGAAGTACTGAAAGCGGCGTTTGGTCACATTTGTCCCAAACCTCTCTCCAGTTTTCAAAATATCCCAAACATCCCAATTTCGAGGCCTGAGCCATATTTTGGAGCCAAATTCTGGCACTCTGCACGTATTCGCAGTTTGATATTACGACTTTTTATACCCAACATATGCAAAGTACTGGATGCAGCAGTGAGTCACATTTTGCACAAACTTCCCTGCAGTTTTCAAAAGATCCCAAACATCCCAATTTCGAGACCTGAGCCATATTTTGGACCCAAATTCTGGCTCTCTGCACGTATTCGCAGTTTGAAATTACGACTTTTTTATACCCAACATATGCGAAGTACTGAAAGCAGCGTTTGGCCACATTTGTCCCAAACCTTCCTGCAGTTATCAAAGTATCCCAAACAACCCAATATCGAGGCCTGAACCATATTTTGGAGCCAAATTCTGGCTCTCTGCACGTATTCGCAGTTTGAAATTACGATTTTTATACCCAACATATACCAAGTACTGAAAGCGGCGTTTGGTCATATTTGTCCCAAACCTCTCTCCAGTTTTCAAAATATCCCAAACATCCCAATTTCTAGGCCTGAGCCATATTTTGGACCCAAATTCTGGCACTCTGCACGTATTCGCAGTTTGATATTACGACTTTTTATACCCAACATATGCAAAGTACTGGATGCAGCAGTGAGTCACATTTTGCACAAACTTCCCTGCAGTTTTCAAAATATCCCAAATATCCCAATTTCGAGGCCTGACCCATATTTTGGAGCAAAATTCAGGCTGTCTGCACGTATTCGCAGTGTGAAATTACGACTTTTTATACCTAACATATGCCAAGTACTGAAAGCGGCGTTTTGTCATATATGTCCCAAAGTCCCCTGCAGTTTTCAAAATATCCCAAACATCCCAATTTCGAGGCCTGAGACATATTTTGGAGCCAAATTCTGGCTCTCTGCCCGTATTCGCAGTTTGAAATTACCACCTTTAATACCCAACATATGCCAAGTCCTGAAAGCGGCAGAGAGTCACATTTTGCACAAACTCCCCTGCAGTTTTCAAAATATCCCAAACATCCCAATGTCGAGGCCTGAGCCATATTTTGGAGCCAAATTCAGGCTCTCTGCACGTATTCGCAGTTTGAAATTACGATTTTTATACCCAACATATGCCAAGTACTGAAAGCGGCGTTTTGTCACATTTGTCCCAAACCTCCCTCCAGTTTTCAAAATATCCCAAACATCCCAATTTCTAATCCTGAGCCAAATTTTGGAGCCAAATTCTGGCTCTATGCACGTATTCGCAGTTTGATATTACGACTTTTTATACCCAACATATGCGAAGTACTGAAAGCGGCGTTTGGTCACATTTGTCTCAAACCTCCCTGCAGTTTTCAAAATATCCCAAACATCCCAATATCGAGGCCTGAGCCATATTTTGGAGCCAAATTCAGGCTCTATGCACGTAATCGCAGTTTGATATTAATACTTTTCATACCCAACATATTCCAAGTCCTGAAATCGGCAGTGAGTCACATTTTGCACAAACTCCCCTGCAGTTCTCGAAATATCCCAAATATCCCAATTTCGAGGCCTGAGCCATATTTTGGAGCCAAATTCTGGCTCCCTGCACGTATTCGCAGTTTTAAGTTACGACTTTTTATACCCAACATATGCCAAGTACTGAAAGCGGCGTTTGGTCACATTTGTCCCAAACCTCCCTCCAGTTTTCAAAATATCCCAAACATCCCAATTTCTAGGCCTGAGCCATATTTTGGAGCCAAATTCTGGCTCTATGCACGTATTCGCAGTTTGATATTACGACTTTTTATACCCAACATATGCCAAGTCCTGAAATCGGCAGTGAGTCACATTTTGCACAAACTCCCCTGCAGTTTTTGAAATATCCCAAATATCCCAATTTCGAGGCCTGAGCCATATTTTGGAGCCAAATTCTGGCACTCTTCACGTATTCACAGTTTGATAATACGACTTTTTATACCCAACATATGCAAAGTACTGGACGCAGCAGTGAGACACATTTTGCACAAACTTCCCTGCAGTTTTCAAAATATCCCAAACATCCCAATTTCGAGGCCTGAGCCATATTTTGGAGCCAAATTCAGGCTCTCTGCACGTATTCGCAGTTTGAAATTACGACTTTTTATACCCAACATATGCCAAGTACTGAAAGCGGCGTTTGGTCATATTTGTCCCAAAGTCCCTTGCAGTTTTCAAAATATCCCAAACATCCCAATTTCGAGGCCTGAGCCATATTTTGGAGCCAAATTCTGGCTCTCTGCACGTACTCGCAGTTTGAAATTACCACCTTATATTCCCAACATATGCCAAGTCCTGAAAGCGGCAGTGAGTCACATTTTTCACAAACTCCCCTGCAGTTTTCGAAATATCCTAAATATCTTAAAATTTCGAGGCATGAGCCATATTTTGGAGCCAAATTCTAGCTCTCTGCAAGTATTCGCAGTTTGAAATTACGACTTTTTATACCCAACATATTCAAAGTACTGAAAGCGGCATTTGGTCACATTTGTCCCAAACCTCCCTCCAGTTTTCAAAATATCCCAAATATCCCAATTTCGAGGCCTGAGCCATATTTTGGAGCCAAATTCTGGCTCTCTGCATGTATTCGCAGTTTGAAATTACATCTTTTTATACCCAACATATGCGAAGTACTGAAAGCGGCGTTTGGTCACATTTGTCCCAAACCTCTCTCCAGTTTTCAAAATATCCCAAACATCCAAATTTCTAGGCCTGAGCCATATTTTGGAGCCAAATTCTGGCACTCTGCACGTATTCGCAGTTTGATATTACGACTTTTTATACCCAACATATGCAAAGTACTGGATGCAGCAGTGAGTCACATTTTGCACAAACTTCCCTGCAGTTTTCAAAAGATCCCAAACATCCCAATTTCGAGACCTGAGCCATATTTTGGACCCAAATTCTGGCTCTCTGCACGTATTCGCAGTTTGAAATTACGACTTTTTTATACCCAACATATGCGAAGTACTGAAAGCGGCGTTTGGCCACATTTGTCCCAAACATTCCTGCAGTTATCAAAGTATCCCAAACAACCTAATATCGAGGCCTGAGCCATATTTTGGAGCCAAATTCTGGCTCTCTGCACGTATTCGCAGTTTGAAATTACGATTTTTATACCCAACATATACCAAGTACTGAAAGCGGCGTTTGGTCATATTTATCCCAAACCTCTCTCCAGTTTTCAAAATATCCCAAACATCCCAATTTCTAGGCCTGAGCCATATTTTGGAGCCAAATTCTGGCACTCTGCACGTATTCGCAGTTTGATATTACGACTTTTTATACCCAACATATGCAAAGTACTGGATGCAGCAGTGAGTCACATTTTGCACAAACTTCCCTGCAGTTTTCAAAATATCCCAAATATCCCAATTTCAAGGCCTGACCCATATTTTGGAGAAAAATTCAGGCTGTCTGCACGTATTCGCAGTTTGAAATTACGACTTTTTATACCTAACATATGCCAAGTACTGAAAGCGGCGTTTGGTCATATATGTCCCAAAGTCCCCTGCAGTTTTCAAAATATCCCAAACATCCCAATTTCGAGGCCTGAGACATATTTTGGAGCCAAATTCTGGCTCTCTGCACGTATTCGCAGTTTGAAATTACCACCTTTAATACCCAACATATGCCAAGTCCTGAAAGTGGCAGAGTCACATTTTGCACAAACTCCCCTGCAGTTTTCAAAATATCCCAAACATCCCAATGTCGAGGCCTGAGCCATATTTTGGAGAGAAATTCTGGCTCTATGCACGTAATCGCAGTTTGATATTACTACTTTTCATACCCAACATATTCCAAGTCCTGAAATCGGCAGTGAGTCACATTTTGCACAAACTCCCCTGCAGTTCTCGAAATATCCCAAATATCCCAATTTCGAGGCCTGAGCCATATTTTGGAGCCAAATTCTGGCTCCCTGCACGTATTCGCAGTTTTATGTTACGACTTTTTATACCCAACATATGCCAAGTACTGAAAGCGGCGTTTGGTCACATTTGTCCCAAACCTCCCTCCAGTTTTCAAAATATCCCAAACATCCCAATTTCTAGGCCTGAGCCATATTTTGGAGCCAAATTCTGGCTCTATGCACGTATTCGCAGTTTGATATTACGACTTTTTATACCCAACATTTGCCAAGTCCTGAAAATGGCAGCGAGTCACATTTTGCACAAACTCCCCTGTAGTTTTTGAAATATCCCAAATATCCCAATTTCGAGGCCTGAGCCATATATTGGAGCCAAATTCTGGCACTCTTCACGTATTCACAGTTTGATAATACGACTTTTTATACCCAACATATGCAAAGTACTGGACGCAGCAGTGAGACACATTTTGCACAAACTTCCCTGCAGTTTTCAAAATATCCCAAACATCCCATTTTCGAGACCTGAGCCATATTTTGGACCCAAATTCTGGCTCTCTGCACGTATTCGCAGTTTGAAATTACGACTTTTTTATACCCAACATATGCGAAGTACTGAAAGCAGCGTTTGGCCACATTTGTCCCAAACCTTCGTGCAGTTATCAAAATATCCCAAACAACCCATTATCGAGGCCTGAGCCATATTTTGGAGACAAATTCTGGCTCTCTGCACGTATTCGCAGTTTGAAATTACGACTTTTTATACCCATCATATGCCAAGTACTGAAAGCGGCGTTTGGTCATATTTGTCCCAAACTCCCCTGCAGTTTTCAAAATATCCCAAACATCCCAATTTCGAGGCCTGAGCCATATTTTGGAGCCAAATTCAGGCTCTCTGCACGTATTCGCAGTTTGAAATTACGACTTTTTATACCCAACATATGCCAAGTACTGAAAGCGGCGTTTGGTCATATTTGTCCCAAAGTCCCTTGCAGTTTTCAAAATATCCCAAACATCCCAATTTCGAGGCCTGAGCCATATTTTGGAGCCAAATTCTGGCTCTCTGCACGTATTCGCAGTTTGAAATTACCACCTTTTATTCCCAACATATGCCAAGTCCTGAAAGCGGCAGTGAGTCACATTTTTCACAAACTCCCCTGCAGTTTTCGAAATATCCTAAATATCTTAAAATTTCGAGGCATGAGCCATATTTTGGAGCCAAATTCTAGCTCTCTGCAAGTATTCGCAGTTTGAAATTACGACTTTTTATACCCAACATATTCAAAGTACTGAAAGCGGCGTTTGGTCACATTTGTCCCAAACCTCCCTCCAGTTTTCAAAATATCCCAAATATCCCAATTTCGAGGCCTGAGCCATATTTTGGAGCCAAATTCTGGCTCTCAGCATGTATTCGCAGTTTGAAATTACATCTTTTTATACCCAACATATGCGAAGTACTGAAAGCGGCGTTTGGTCACATTTGTCCCAAACCTCTCTCCAGTCTTCAAAATATCCCAAACATCCAAATTTCTAGGCCTGAGCCATATTTTGGAGCCAAATTCTGGCACTCTGCACGTATTCGCAGTTTGATATTACGACTTTTTATACCCAACATATGCAAAGTACTGGATGCAGCAGTGAGTCACATTTTGCACAAACTTCCCTGCAGTTTTCAAAAGATCCCAAACATCCGAATTTCGAGACCTGAGCCATATTTTGGACCCAAATTCTGGCTCTCTGCACGTATTCGCAGTTTGAAATTACAACTTATTATACCCAACATATGCCAAGTACTGAAAGCGGAGCTGGGTCACATTTGTCCCAAACCTTCCTCCAGTTTTCAAAATATCCCAAACACCCCAATTTCAAGGCCTGAGCCATATTTTGTAGCCAAATTCTGGCTCTATGCACGTATTCGCAGCTTGATATTACGACTTTTTATACGCAACATATGCCAAGTCCTGAAAGCGGCAGAGTCACATTTTGCACAAACTCCCCTGCAGTTTTCGAAATTTTCAAAATATCCCAATTTCGAGGCCTGAGCCATATTTTGAAGCCAAATTCTGGCTCTCTGCACGTATTCGCATTTGATATTACGACTGTTTATACCCAACATATGCCAAGTACTGAAAGCGGCGTTTGGTCATATTTGTCCCAAACTCCCCTGCAGTTTTCAAAATATCCCAAACATCCCAATTTCGAGTCCTGAGTCATATTTTGGAGCCAAATTCTGCCTCTCTGCATGTATTCGCAGTGTGATATTACGACTTTTTATACCCAACATATGCCAAGTACTGAAAGCGGCAGTGAGTCACATTGTGCACAAACTCCCCTGCAGTTATCAAAATATCCCAAACATCCCAATTTCGAGGCCTGAGCAATATTTTGGAGCCAAATTCTGGCTCTCTGCACGTATTCGCAGTTTGATATTATGACTTTTTATACCCAACATATGCCAAGTACTGAAAGCAGCAGTGAGTCACATTTTGCACAAACTCCCCTGCAGTTTTCAAAATATCCCAAACGTCCAAATTTCGAGGCCTGAGCTATATTTTGGAGCCAAATTCTGGCTCTCTGCACGTATTCGCAGTTTTAAATTACGACTTTTTATACCCAACATATACCAAGTCCTGAAAGCGGCAGTGAGTCACATTTTGCACAAACTCCCCTGCAGTTTTCAAAATATCCCAAACGTCCAAATTTCGAGGCCTGAGCTATATTTTGGAGCCAAATTCTGGCTCTCTGCACGTATTCGCAGTTTGAAATTACGACTTTTTATACCCAACATATGCCAAGTACTGAAAGGGCATTTGGTCACATTTGTCCCAAACCTCCCTCCAGTTTTCAAAATATCCCAAACATTCCATTTTCGTGGCCTGAGCCATATTTTGGAGCGAAATTCTGGCTCTATGCACGTATTCGTAGTTTGATATTACGACTTTTTATACCCAACATATGCCAAGTACTGAAAGCGACGTTTGGTCACATTTGTCCCAAATCTAACTGCCGTTTTCAAAATATCCCAAACATTCCAATATCGAGGCCTGAGCCATATTTTGGAGCCAAATTCTGGCTCTCTGCTCGTATTCGCAGTTTGATATCACGACTTTTTATACTCAACATATGCCAAGTACTAAAAGGGCGTTTGGTCACATTTGTCCCAAACCTCCCTCCAGTTTTCAAAATATCCTAAACATTACATTTTCGAGGCCTGAGCCATATTTTGGAGCGAAATTCTGGCTCTATGCAGGTATTCGCAGTTTGATATTACGACTTTTTATACCCAACATATGCCAAGTACTGAAAGTGACGTTTGGTCACATTTGTCCCAAATCTAACTGCAGTTTTCAAAATATCCCAAACATCCCAATATCGAGGCCTGAGCCATATTTTGGAGCCAAATTCTGGCTCTCTGCACGTATATACCTTTTTATACTTTTTATACCTTTTTTTTATAGACTTTTATACCTTTTTTTTATAGACTTTTTTTATATATGCAAAGTCCTGAAAGCGGAAGTGAGTCACATTTTGCACAAACTCCCCTGCAGTTCTCGAAATATCCCAAATATCCCAATTTCCAGGCCTGAGCCATATTTTGGAGCCAAATTCTGGCTCTCTGCACGTATTCGCAGTTTGAAATTACGACTTTTTATACCCAACATATGCGAATTACTGAAAGTGGCGTTTGGTCACATTTGTCCCATACCTTCCTGCAGTTTTCAAAATATCCCAAAAATCCCAATTTCGAGGCCTGAGCAATATTTTGGAGCCAAATTCTAGCTCTCTGCACGTATTCGCAGTTTGAAATTACGACTTTTTATACCCAACATATGCGAAGAACTGAAAGTGGCGTTTGGTCACATTTGTCCCAAACCTCCCTGCAATTTTCAAAATATCCCAAATATCCCAATTTCGAGGCCTGAGCCATATTTTGGAGCCAAATTCAGGCTCTCTGCACGTATTCGCAGTTTGATATTACGATATTTTACACCCAACATATGCCAAGTCCTGAAAGCGCCAGTGAGTCACATTTTGAACAAACTCCCCTGCAGTTTTCGAAATATCCCAAATATCCCAATTTCGAGGCCTGAGCTATATTTTGGAGCCAAATTTTGGCTCTCTGCATCTATTCGCAGTTTGAAATTACGACTTTTTTATACCCAACATATTCGAAGTACTGAAAGCGGCGTTTGGTCACATTTGTCCCAAACTTTCCTGCAGTTTTCAAAATATCGCAAACATCCCAATATCGAGGCCTGAGCCATATTTTGGAGCCAAATTCTGGCTCTCTGTACGTATTTGCAGTTTGAAATTACGACTTTTTTTATACCCAACATATGCGAAGTACTGAAAGCGGCGTTTATTCACATTTGTCCCAATCCCCCCTGCAGTTTTCAAAATATCCCAAACATCACAATATCGAGGCCTGAGCCATATTTTGGAACCAAGTTCTGGCTCTCTGCACATATTCGCAGTTTGAAATTACAACTTATTATACCCAACATATGCCAAGTACTGAAAGCGACGTTTGGTCACATTTGTCCCAAATCTAACTGCATTTTTCAAAATATCCCAAACATCCCAATATCGAGGCCTGAGCCATATTTTGGAGCCAAGTTCTGGCTCTCTGCACGTATTCGCAGTTTTAAATTACGTCTTTTTATTCCCAACATATGCCAAGTCCTGAAAGCGGCAATTAGTCACATTTTGCACAAACTCCCCTGCAGTTTTCAAAATATCCCAAACATCCCAATTTCGAGGCCTGAGCCAAATTTTGGAGCCAAATTCTTGCTCTCTGCACATATTTGCAGTTTTAAGTTACGACTTTTTATACCCAACCCAGCCAAGTACTGAAAGCGGCGTTTGGTCACATTTGTCCCAAACCTCCCTCCAGTTTTTAAAATATCCCAGACATCCCAATTTCTAAGCCTGAGCCATATTATGGAGCCAAATTCTGGCTCTATGCACGTATTCGCAGTTTGATATTACGACTTTTTATACCCAACATATGCCAAGTCCTGAAAGCGGCAGAGTCACATTTTGCACAAACTCCCCTGCAGTTTTCGAAATTTTCAAAATATCCCAATTTCGAGGCCTGAGCCATATTTTGGAGCCAAATTCTGGCTCTCTGCACGTATTCGCAGTTTGATATTACGACTTTTTATACCCAACATATGCCAAGTACTGAAAGCGGCGTTTGGTCATATTTGTCCCAAACTCCCCTGCAGTTTTCAAAATATCTCAAACATCCCAATTTCGAGTCCTGAGTCATATTTTGGAGCCAAATTCTGGCTCTATGCACGTATTCGCAGTTTGATATTACGAATTTTTATACCCAACATATGCCAAGTCCTGAAAGCGGCAGTGAGTCACATTTTGCACAAACTCCCCTGCAGTTTTCGAAATATCCCAAATATCCCAATTTCGAGGCCTGAACGATATTTTGTAGCCAAATTCTGGCTCTCTGCACGTATTCGCAGTTAGAAATTTCATCTTTTTATACCCAACATATGCCAAGTACTGAAAGCGGCGTTTAGTCACATTTGTCCCAAACCTCCCCGCAGTTTTCAAAATATCCCAAAAATCCCAATTTCGAGGCCTGATTCATATTTTGGAGCCAAATTCTGCCTCTCTGCATGTATTCGCAGTTTGATATTACGACTTTTTATACCCAACATATGCCAAGTACTGAAAGCGGCGTTTGGTCATATTTGTCCCAAACTCCCCTGCAGTTTTCAAAATATCCCAAACATCCCAATTTCGAGTCCTGAGTCATATTTTGGAGCCAAATTCTGGCTCTATGCACGTATTCGCAGTTTGATATTACGAATTTTTATACCCAACATATGCCAAGTACTGAAAGCGGCAGTGAGTCACATTGTGCACAAACTCCCCTGCAGTTATCAAAATATCCCAAACATCCCAATTTCGAGGCCTGAGCAATATTTTGGAGCCAAATTCTGGCTCTCTGCACGTATTCGCAGTTTGAAATTACAACCTATTATACCAACATATGCCAAGTACTGAAAGCGGATTTTGGTTACATTTGTCCCAAATCTAACTGCAGTTTTCAAAATATCCCAAACATCCCAATATCGAGGCCTGAGCCATATTTTGGAGCCAAATTCTGGCTCTCTGCACGTATTCGCAGTTTGATATTACGACTTTTTTTACCCAACATATTCCAAGTCCTGAAAGCGGCAGTGAGTTACATTTTGCACAAACTCCCCTGCAGTTTTCAAAATATCCCAAACGTCCCAATTTCGAGGCCTGAGCCATATTTTGAGCCAAATTCTGGCTCTCTGCACGTATTCGCAGTTTTAAATTACGACTTTTTATACCCAACATATACCAAGTCCTGAAAAGCGGCAGTGAGTCACATTTTGCACAAACTCCCCTGCAGTTTTCAAATTATCCCAAACGTCCAAATTTCGAGGCCTGAGCTATATTTTGGAGCCAAATTCTGGCTCTCTGCACGTATTCGCAGTTTGAAATTATGACTTTTTATACCCAACATATGCCAAGTACTGAAAGCGGCGTTTGGTCATATTTGTCCCGAAGTCCCCTGCAGTTTTCAAAATATCCCAAACATCCCAATTTCGAGGCCTGAGCCATATTTTGGAGCCAAAATCTGGCTCTCTGCACGTATTCGCGGTTTGAAATTACCACCTTTTATACCCAACATATGCCAAGTCCTGAAAACAGCAGAGAGTCACATTTTGCACAAACTCCCCAGCAGTTTTCAAAATATCCCAAATATCCCAATTTCGAGGCCTGAACCATATTTTGGAGCCAAATTCTGGCTCTCGGCACGTATTCGCAGTTTTAAATTACGATATTTTATTCCCAACATATGCCAAGTCCTGAAAGCGGCAATTAATCACATTTTGCACAAACTCCCCTGAAATTTTCAAAATATCCCAAACATCCCAATTTCGAGGCCTGAGCCATATTTTGGAGCCAAATTCTGACTCTCTGCACGTATTCGCAGTTTTAAGTTACGACTTTTTATACCCAACCCAGCCAAGTACTGAAAGCGGCGTTTGGTCACATTTGTCCCAAACCTCCCTCCAGTTTTCAAAATATCCCAAACATCCCAATTTCTAAGCCTGAGTCATATTATGGAGCCAGATTCTGGCTCTATGCACGTATTCGCAGTTTGATATTACGACTTTTTATACCCAACATATGCCAAGTCCTGAAAGCCGCATATGGTCATATTTATACCAAACTCCCCTTCAGTTTTCAAAATATCCCAAACATCCCAATTTGGAGGCCTGAGTCATATTTTGGAGCCAAATTCTGGCTCTATATGCACGTATTCGCAGTTTGATATTACGAATTTTTATACCCAACATATGCCAAGTCCTGAAAGCGGCAGTGAGTCACATTTTGCACAAACTCCCCTGCAGTTTTCGAAATTTCCCAAATATCCCAATTTCGAGGCTTGAGCCATATTTTGGAGCCAAATTCTGGCTCTCTGCACGTATTCGCAGTTTGATATTACGAATTTTTATACCCAACATATGCCAAGTCCTGAAAGCGGCAGTGAGTCACATTTTGCACAAACTCCTCTGCAGTTTTCGAAATATCCCAAATATCCCAATTTCGAGGCCTGAACCATATTTTGGTGCCAAATTCTGGATCTCTGCACGTATTCGCAGTTTGAAGTTGCGACTTTTTTATACCCAACATATGCCAAGTACTGAAAGCGGCAGTGAGTCACATTTTGCGCAAACTCCCCTCCAGTTTTTAAAATAACGCAAATATCCCAATTTCGAGGCCTGAGCCATATTTTGGAGCCAAATTCTGGCTGTCGGCACGTATTCGCAGTTAGATATTTCATGTTTTTATACCCAACATAAGCCAAGTACTGAAAGCGGCGTTTGGTTACATTTGTCCCAAACATCCCTGCAGTTTTCAAAATATCCCCAAAATCCCAATTTCGAGGCCTGAGCAATATTTTGGAGCCAAATTTTGGCTCTCTGCACGTATTTGCAGTTTGAAATTACGACTTTTTTATACCCAACATATGCGAAGGACTGAAAGCGGCGTTTGGTCACATTTGTCCCAAACCTCCCTGCAGTTTTCAAAATATCCGAAATATCCCAATATCGAGGCCTGACTCATATTTTGGAGCCAAATTCTAGCTCTTTGCACGTATTCGCAGTTTGATATTATGACTTTTTATACCCAACATATGCCAAGTACTGAAAGCAGCAGTGAGTCACATTTTGCACAAACTCCCCTGCAGTTTTCAAAATATCCCAAACGTCCAAATTTCGAGGCCTGAGCTATATTTTGGAGCCAAATTCTGGCTCTCTGCACATATTCGCAGTTTTAAATTACGACTTTTTATACCCAACATATACCAAGTCCTGAAAGCGGCAGTGAGTCACATTTTGCAAAAACTCCCCTGCAGTTTTCAAAATATCCCAAACGTCCAAATTTCGAGGCCTGAGCTATATTTTGGAGCCAAATTCTGGCTCTCTGCACGTACTCGCAGTTTGAAATTACGACTTTTTATACCCAACATATGCCAAGTACTGAAAGCGGCGTTTGGTCATATTTGTCCCGAAGTCCCCTGCAGTTTTCAAAATATCCCAAACATCCCAATTTCGAGGCCTGAGCCATATTTTGGAGCCAAAATCTGGCTCTCTGCACGTATTCGCGGTTTGAAATTACCACCTTTTATACCCAACATATGCCAAGTCCTGAAAACAGCAGAGAGTCACATTTTGCACAAACTCCCCTGCAGTTTTCAAAATATCCCAAATATCCCATTTTCGCGGCCTGAACCATATTTTGGAGCCAAATTTTGGCTCTCTGCACGTATTCGCAGTTTTAAATTACGATATTTTATTCCCAACATATGCCAAGTCCTGAAAGCGGCAATTAATCACATTTTGCACAAACTCCCCTGCAGTTTTCAAAATATCCCAAACATCCCAATTTCGAGGCCTGAGCCATATTTTGGAGCCAAATTCTGGCTCTCTGCACGTATTCGCAGTTTTAAGTTACGACTTTTTATACCCAACCCAGCCAAGTACTGAAAGCGGCGTTTGGTCACATTTGTCCCAAACCTCCCTCCAGTTTTCAAAATATCCCAAACATCCCAATTTCTAAGCCTGAGTCATATTATGGAGCCAAATTCTGGCTCTATGCACGTATTCGCAGTTTGATATTACGACTTTTTATACCCAACATATGCCAAGTCCTGAAAGCGGCAGTGAGTCACATTTTGCACAAACTCCCCTCCAGTTTTCAAAATATCCCAAACATCCCAATTTGGAGGCCTGAGTCATATTTTGGAGCCAAATTCTGGCTCTATATGCACGTATTCGCAGTTTGATATTACGAATTTTTATACTCAACATATGCCAAGTCCTGAAAGCGGCAGTGAGTCACATTTTGCACAAACTTCTCTGCAGTTTTCGAAATATCCCAAATATCCCAATTTCGAGGCATGAACCATATTTTGGAGCCAAATTCTGGATCTCTGCACGTATTCGCAGTTTGAAATTGCGACTTTTTTATACCCAACATATGCCAAGTACTGAAAGCGGCAGTGAGTCACATTTTGCGCAAACTCCCCTCCAGTTTTTAAAATAACGCAAATATCCCAATTTCGAGGCCTGAGCCATATTTTGGAGCCAAATTCTGGCTCTCTGCACGTATTCGCAGTTAGAAATTTCATCTTTTTATACCCAACATATGCGAAGGAATGAAAGCGGCGTTTGGTCACATTTGTCCCAAACCTCGCTGCAGTTTTCAAAATATCCGAAATATCCCAATATCGAGGCCTGACTCATATTTTGAAGCCAAATTCTAGCTCTTTGCACGTATTCGCAGTTTGATATTATGACTTTTTATACCCAACATATGCAAAGTACTGAAAGCAGCAGTGAGTCACATTTTGCACAAACTCCCCTGCAGTTTTCAAAATATCCCAAATATCCCAATTTCGAGGCCTGAGCCATATTATGGAGCCAAATTGTGGCTCTCTGCACGTATTCGCAGTTTGAAATTGCGACTTTTTTATACCAACATATGCCAAGTACTGAAAGCCGCGTTTAGTCACATTTGTCTCAAACCACCCTGCAGTTTTCAAAATATCCCAAACATCCCAATTTCGAGGCCTGAGCCATAATTTGGAGCCAAATTCTGGCTCTATGGACGTATTCGCAGTTTGATATTACGACTTTTTATACCCAACATATGCCAAGTCCTGAAAGCGGCAGTGAGTCACATTTTGTACAAACTCTCCTGCAGTTTTCAAAATATCAAAACATACCAATATCGAGGCCTGAGCCAAATTTTGGAGCCAAATTCTGGCTCTATGGACGTATTCGCAGTTCGAAATTACGTCTTTTTATACCCAACATATGCCAAGTACTGAAAGCAGCGTTTAGTCAGATTTGTCCCAATCCCCCCTGCAGTTTTCAAAATATCAAAACATCCCAATATCGAGGCCTGAGCCATATTTTGGAACCAAATTCTGGCTCTCTGCACGTATTCGAAGTTTGAAATTACAACTTATTTTACCCAACATATGCCAAGTACTGAAAGCGGCGTTTGGTCACATTTGTCCCAAACCTCCTTGCAGTTTTCAAAATATCCCAAATATCCCAATTTCGAGGCCTGAGCCATATTTTGGAGCCAAATTCTAGCTCTATGCACGTATTCGCAGTTTGATATTATGAATTTTTATACCCAACATATGACAAGTCCTGAAAGCGGCAGTGAGTCACATTTTGCACAAACTCCCCAGCAGTTTTCGAAATATCCGAAATATCTCTATTTCGAGGCCTGAGCCATATTTTGGAGCCAAATTCTGGATCTCTGCACGTATTCGCAGTTTGAAAGTGCGACTTTTTTATACCCAACATATTCCAAGTACTGAAAGCGGCAGTGAGTCACATTTTGCACAAACTCCCCTGCAGTTTTCAAAATATCCTAAACATCCCAATTTCGAGGCCTGAGCCATATTTTGGAGCCAAATTCTGGCTCTCTGCACGTATTCGCAGTTTGAAATTGCGACTTTTTTATACCCAACATATGCCAAGAACTGAATGCAGCGTTTGGTCATATTTGTCTCAAACCTCCCTGCAGTTTTCAAAATATCCCAAATAACCCAATTTCGAGGTCTGAGCCATATTTTGGAGCCAAATTCTGGCTCTCTGCACGTATTCGCAGTTTGATATTACGAATTTTATACCCAACATATGCCAAGTACTGAAAGCGGCAGTGAGTCACATTTTGCACAAACTCCCTTCCAGTTTTCAAATTATCCCAAATATCCCAATTTCGAGGCCTGAGCCATATTTTGGAGCCAAATTCTGGCTATCTGCACGTATTCGCAGTTAGAAATTACGTCTTTTTATACCCAACATATGCCAAGTACTGAAAGCAGCGTTTGGTCACATTTGTCCCAAACCTCCTTGCAGTTTTCAAAATATCCCAAATATCCCAATTTCGAGGCCTGACCCATATTTTAGAGCCAAATTCTGGCTCGTTTCACGTATTCGCAGTTTAATATTATGAATTTTTATACCCAACATATGCCAAGTACTGAAAGCGGCAGTGAGTCACATTTTGCACAAACTCCCTTCCAGTTTTCAAATTATCCCAAATATCCCAATTTCGAGGCCTGAGCCATATTTTGGAGCCAAATTCTGGCTATCTGCACGTATTCGCAGTTAGAAATTACGTCTTTTTATACCCAACATATGCCAAGTACTGAAAGCGGTGTTTGGTCACATTTGTCCCAAACCTCCCTCCAGTTTTCAAAATATCCCAAACATCCCAATTTCTAGGCCTGAGCCATATTTTGGAGCCAAATTCTTGCTTTATGCACGTATTCGCAGTTTAATATTACGACTTTTTATACCCAACATATGCCAAGTCCTGAAAGCGGCAGTGAGTCACATTTTGCACAATCTCCCCTGCAGTTTTCAAAATATCCCAAATTTCCCAATTTCGAGGCCTGAGCCATATTATTTAGCCAAATTGTGGCTCTCTGCACGTATTCGCAGTTCGAAATTACGTCTTTTTATACCCAACATATGCCAAGTACTGAAAGCAGCGTTTAGTCAGATTTGTCCCAATCTCCCCTGCAGTTTTCAAAATATCAGAACATCCCAATATCGAGGCCTGAGCCATATTTTGGAACCAAATTCTGGCTCTCTGCACGTATTCGAAGTTTGAAATTACAACTTATTATACCCAACATATGCCAAGTACTGAAAGCGGCGTTTGGTCACATTTGTCCCAAACCTCCTTGCAGTTTTCAAAATATCCCAAATATCCCAATTTCGAGGCCTGACCCATATTTTGGTGCCAAATTCTGGCTCTCTGCACGTATTCGCAGTTTGAAATTGCGACTTATTTTATACCCAACATATGCCCAGTACTGAAAGCGGCGTTTGGTCACATTTGTCCCAAACCTCCCTGCAGTTTTCAAAATATCCCAAATATCTCAATTTCGAGGCCTGAGCCATATTTTGGAGCCAAATTCTAGCTCTCTGCACGCATTCGCAGTTTGATATTACGACTTTTTATACCCAACATATGCCAAGTACTGAAATCAGCGTTTGGTCACATTTGTCCCAAACCTACCTGCAGTTTTCAAAATATCCCAAACTTCCCAATTTCGAGGCCTGAGCCATAATTTGGAGCCAAATTCTGGCTCTATGCACGTATTCGCAGTTTGATATTATGAATTTTTATACCCAACATATGACAAGTCCTGAAAGCGGCAGTGAGTCACATTTTGCACAAACTCCCCTGCAGTTTTCAAAATATCCCAAATATCTCTATTTCGAGGCCTGAGCCATATTTTGGAGCCAAATTCTGGATCTCTGCACGTATTCGCAGTTTGAAAGTGCGACTTTTTTATACCCAACATATTCCAAGTACTGAAAGCGGCAGTGAGTCACATTTTGCACAAACTCCCCTGCAGTTTTCAAAATATCCTAAACATCCCAATTTCGAGGCCTGAGCAATATTTTGGAGCCAAATTCTGGCTCTCTGCACGTATTCGCAGTTTGAAATTACGACTTTTTTATACCCAACATATGCGAAGGACTGCAAGCGGCAGTGATTCACATTTTGCCCAAACTCCCCTCCAGTTTTCAAAATAACGCAAATATCCCAATTTCGAGGCCTGAGCCATATTTTGGAGCCAAGTTCTGGCTCTCAGCACGTATTCGCAGTAAGAAATTACATCTTTTTATACCCAACATATGCCAAGTACTGAAAGCGGCTTTTGGTCACATTTGTCCCAAACCTCCCCGCAGTTTTCAAAATATCCCAAATATCCCAATTTCTAAGCCTGAGCCATATTTTGGAGCCAAATTCTGGCTCTCTGCACGTATTCGCAGTTTGAAATTGCGACTTTTTTATACCCAACATATGCCTAGAACTGAATACAGCGTTTGGTCATATTTGTCTCAAACCTCCCTGCAGTTTTCAAAATATCCCAAATAACCCAATTTCGAGGTCTGAGCCATATTTTGAAGCCAAATTCTGGCTCTCTGCACGTATTCGCAGTTTGATATTACGACTTTTTATACCCAACATATGCCAAGTCCAGAAAGCGGCAGTGAGTCACATTTTGAACAAACTCCCCTGTAGTTTTCGAAATATCCCAAACATCCCAATTTCGAGGCCTGAGCCATATATTGGACCCAAATTCTGGCTCTCTGCACGTATTCGCAGTTTGAAATTACGACTTTTTTATACCCAACATATGCGAAGTACTGAAAGCGGCGTTTGGTCACATTTGTCCCAAACCTCCCTGCAGTTTTCAAAATATCCCAAATATCTCAATTTCGAGGCCTGAGCCATATTTTGGAGCCAAATTCTAGCTCTATGCACGTATTCGCAGTTTGATATTATGAATTTTTATACCCAACATATGACAAGTCCTGAAAGCGGCAGTGAGTCACATTGTGCACAAACTCCCCTGCAGTTATCAAAATATCCCAAACATCCCAATTTCGAGGCCTGAGCAATATTTTGGAGCCAAATTCTGGCTCTCTGCACGTATTCGCAGTTTGAAATTACAACCTATTATACCAACATATGCCAAGTACTGAAAGCGGATTTTGGTTACATTTGTCCCAAATCTAACTGCAGTTTTCAAAATATCCCAAACATCCCAATATCGAGGCCTGAGCCATATTTTGGAGCCAAATTCTGGCTCTCTGCACGTATTCGCAGTTTGATATTACGACTTTTTTTACCCAACATATTCCAAGTCCTGAAAGCGGCAGTGAGTTACATTTTGCACAAACTCCCCTGCAGTTTTCAAAATATCCCAAACGTCCCAATTTCGAGGCCTGAGCCATATTTTGAGCCAAATTCTGGCTCTCTGCACGTATTCGCAGTTTTAAATTACGACTTTTTATATCCAACATATACCAAGTCCTGAAAAGCGGCAGTGAGTCACATTTTGCACAAACTCCCCTGCAGTTTTCAAAATATCCCAAACGTCCAAATTTCGAGGCCTGAGCTATATTTTGGAGCCAAATTCTGGCTCTCTGCACGTATTCGCAGTTTGAAATTATGACTTTTTATACCCAACATATGCCAAGTACTGAAAGCGGCGTTTGGTCATATTTGTCCCGAAGTCCCCTGCAGTTTTCAAAATATCCCAAACATCCCAATTTCGAGGCCTGAGCCATATTTTGGAGCCAAAATCTGGCTCTCTGCACGTATTCGCAGTTTTAAATTACGATATTTTATTCCCAACATATGCCAAGTCCTGAAAACAGCAGAGAGTCACATTTTGCACAAACTCCCCAGCAGTTTTCAAAATATCCCAAATATCCCAATTTCGAGGCCTGAACCATATTTTGGAGCCAAATTCTGGCTCTCTGCACGTATTCGCAGTTTTAAATTACGATATTTTATTCCCAACATATGCCAAGTCCTGAAAGCGGCAATTAATCACATTTTGCACAAACTCCCCTGAAATTTTCAAAATATCCCAAACATCCCAATTTCGAGGCCTGAGCCATATTTTGGAGCCAAATTCTGACTCTCTGCACGTATTCGCAGTTTTAAGTTACGACTTTTTATACCCAACCCAGCCAAGTACTGAAAGCGGCGTTTGGTCACATTTGTCCCAAACCTCCCTGCAGTTTTCAAAATATCCCAAACATCCCAATTTCTAAGCCTGAGTCATATTATGGAGCCAGATTCTGGCTCTATGCACGTATTCGCAGTTTGATATTACGACTTTTTATACCCAACATATGCCAAGTACTGAAAGCGGCATATGGTCATATTTATACCAAACTCCCCTTCAGTTTTCAAAATATCCCAAACATCCCAATTTGGAGGCCTGAGTCATATTTTGGAGCCAAATTCTGGCTCTATATGCACGTATTCGCAGTTTGATATTACGAATTTTTATACCCAACATATGCCAAGTCCTGAAAGCGGCAGTGAGTCACATTTTGCACAAACTCCTCTGCAGTTTTCGAAATATCCCAAATATCCCAATTTCGAGGCCTGAACCATATTTTGGTGCCAAATTCTGGATCTCTGCACGTATTCGCAGTTTGAAGTTGCGACTTTTTTATACCCAACATATGCCAAGTACTGAAAGCGGCAGTGAGTCACATTTTGCGCAAACTCCCCTCCAGTTTTTAAAATAACGCAAATATCCCAATTTCGAGGCCTGAGCCATATTTTGGAGCCAAATTCTGGCTGTCGGCACGTATTCGCAGTTAGATATTTCATGTTTTTATACCCAACATAAGCCAAGTACTGAAAGCGGCGTTTGGTTACATTTGTCCCAAACATCCCTGCAGTTTTCAAAATATCCCCAAAATCCCAATTTCGAGGCCTGAGCAATATTTTGGAGCCAAATTTTGGCTCTCTGCACGTATTTGCAGTTTGAAATTACGACTTTTTTATACCCAACATATGCGAAGGACTGAAAGCGGCGTTTGGTCACATTTGTCCCAAACCTCCCTGCAGTTTTCAAAATATCCGAAATATCCCAATATCGAGGCCTGACTCATATTTTGGAGCCAAATTCTAGCTCTTTGCACGTATTCGCAGTTTGATATTATGACTTTTTATACCCAACATATGCCAAGTACTGAAAGCAGCAGTGAGTCACATTTTGCACAAACTCCCCTGCAGTTTTCAAAATATCCGAAATATCCCAATATCGAGGCCTGACTCATATTTTGGAGCCAAATTCTGGCTCTCTGCACGTATTCGCAGTTTGAAATTACGACTTTTTATACCCAACATATGCCAAGTACTGAAAGCGGCGTTTGGTCATATTTGTCCCGAAGTCCCCTGCAGTTTTCAAAATATCCCAAACATCCCAATTTCGAGGCCTGAGCCATATTTTGGAGCCAAAATCTGGCTCTCTGCACGTATTCGCGGTTTGAAATTACCACCTTTTATACCCAACATATGCCATGTCCTGAAAACAGCAGAGAGTCACATTTTGCACAAACTCCCCTGCAGTTTTCAAAATATCCCAAATATCCCATTTTCGAGGCCTGAACCATATTTTGGAACCAAATTTTGGCTCTCTGCACGTATTCGCAGTTTGAAATTACGATATTTTATTCCCAACATATGCCAAGTCCTGAAAGCGGCAATTAATCACATTTTGCACAAACTCCCCTGCAGTTTTCAAAATATCCCAAACATCCCAATTTCGAGGCCTGAGCCATATTTTGGAGCCAAATTCTGGCTCTCTGCACGTATTCGCAGTTTTAAGTTACGACTTTTTATACCCAACCCAGCCAAGTACTGAAAGCGGCGTTTGGTCACATTTGTCCCAAACCTCCCTCCAGTTTTCAAAATATCCCAAACATCCCAATTTCTAAGCCTGAGTCATATTATGGAGCCAAATTCTGGCTCTATGCACGTATTCGCAGTTTGATATTACGACTTTTTATACCCAACATATGCCAAGTCCTGAAAGCGGCAGTGAGTCACATTTTGCACAAACTCCCCTGCAGTTTTCGAAATTTCCCAAATATCCCAATTTCGAGGCTTGAGCCATATTTTGGAGCCAAATTCTGGCTCTCTGCACGTATTTGCAGTTTGATATTACGACTTTTTATACCCAACATATGCCAAGTACTGAAAGCGGCAGTGAGTCACATTTTGCACAAACTCCCCTCCAGTTTTCAAAATATCCCAAACATCCCAATTTGGAGGCCTGAGTCATATTTTGGAGCCAAATTCTGGCTCTATATGCACGTATTCGCAGTTTGATATTACGAATTTTTATACTCAACATATGCCAAGTCCTGAAAGCGGCAGTGAGTCACATTTTGCACAAACTCCTCTGCAGTTTTCGAAATATCCCAAATATCCCAATTTCGAGGCATGAACCATATTTTGGAGCCAAATTCTGGATCTCTGCACGTATTCGCAGTTTGAAATTGCGACTTTTTTATACCCAACATATGCCAAGTACTGAAAGCGGCAGTGAGTCACATTTTGCGCAAACTCCCCTCCAGTTTTTAAAATAACGCAAATATCCCAATTTCGAGGCCTGAGCCATATTTTGGAGCCATATTCTGGCTCTCTGCACGTATTCGCAGTTAGAAATTTCATCTTTTTATACCCAACATATGCGAAGGAATGAAAGCGGCGTTTGGTCACATTTGTCCCAAACCTCGCTGCAGTTTTCAAAATATCCGAAATATCCCAATATCGAGGCCTGACTCATATTTTGAAGCCAAATTCTAGCTCTTTGCACGTATTCGCAGTTTGATATTATGACTTTTTATACCCAACATATGCAAAGTACTGAAAGCAGCAGTGAGTCACATTTTGCACAAACTCCCCTGCAGTTTTCAAAATATCCCAAATATCCCAATTTCGAGGCCTGAGCCATATTATGGAGCCAAATTGTGGCTCTCTGCACGTATTCGCAGTTTGAAATTGCGACTTTTTTATACCAACATATGCCAAGTACTGAAAGCCGTGTTTAGTCACATTTGTCTCAAACCACCCTGCAGTTTTCAAAATATCCCAAACATCCCAATTTCGAGGCCTGAGCCATAATTTGGAGCCAAATTCTGGCTCTATGGACGTATTCGCAGTTTGATATTACGACTTTTTATACCCAACATATGCCAAGTCCTGAAAGCGGCAGTGAGTCACATTTTGTACAAACTCTCCTGCAGTTTTCAAAATATCAAAACATCCCAATATCGAGGCCTGAGCCATATTTTGGAGCCAAATTCTGGCTCTATGGACGTATTTGCAGTTCGAAATTACGTCTTTTTATACCCAACATATGCCAAGTACTGAAAGCAGCGTTTAGTCAGATTTGTCCCAATCCCCCCTGCAGTTTTCAAAATATCAAAACATCCCAATATCGAGGCCTGAGCCATATTTTGGAACCAAATTCTGGCTCTCTGCACGTATTCGAAGTTTGAAATTACAACTTATTATACCCAACATATGCCAAGTACTGAAAGCGGCGTTTGGTCACATTTGTCCCAAACCTCCTTGCAGTTTTCAAAATATCCCAAATATCCCAATTTCGAGGCCTGACCCATATTTTGGTGCCAAATTCTGGCTCTCTGCACGTATTCGCAGTTTGAAATTGCGACTTATTTTATACCCACCATATGCCCAGTACTGAAAGCGGCGTTTGGTCACATTTGTCCCAAACCTCCCTGCAGTTTTCAAAATATCCCAAATATCTCAATTTCGAGGCCTGAGCCATATTTTGGAGCCAAATTCTAGCTCTATGCACGTATTCGCAGTTTGATATTATGAATTTTTATACCCAACATATGACAAGTCCTGAAAGCGGCAGTGAGTCACATTTTGCACAAACTCCCCAGCAGTTTTCGAAATATCCGAAATATCTCTATTTCGAGGCCTGAGCCATATTTTGGAGCCAAATTCTGGATCTCTGCACGTATTCGCAGTTTGAAAGTGCGACTTTTTTATACCCAACATATTCCAAGTACTGAAAGCGGCAGTGAGTCACATTTTGCACAAACTCCCCTGCAGTTTTCAAAATATCCTAAACATCCCAATTTCGAGGCCTGAGCCATATTTTGGAGCCAAATTCTGGCTCTCTGCACGTATTCGCAGTTTGAAATTGCGACTTTTTTATACCCAACATATGCCAAGAACTGAATGCAGCGTTTGGTCATATTTGTCTCAAACCTCCCTGCAGTTTTCAAAATATCCCAAATAACCCAATTTCGAGGTCTGAGCCATATTTTGAAACCAAATTCTGGCTCTCTGCACGTATTCGCAGTTTGATATTACGAATTTTATACCCAACATATGCCAAGTACTGAAAGCGGCAGTGAGTCACATTTTGCACAAACTCCCTTCCAGTTTTCAAATTATCCCAAATATCCCAATTTCGAGGCCTGAGCCATATTTTGGAGCCAAATTCTGGCTATCTGCACGTATTCGCAGTTAGAAATTACGTCTTTTTATACCCAACACATGCCAAGTACTGAAAGCAGCGTTTGGTCACATTTGTCCCAAACCTCCTTGCAGTTTTCAAAATATCCCAAATATCCCAATTTCGAGGCCTGACCCATATTTTGGAGCCAAATTCTGGCTCGTTTCACGTATTCGCAGTTTAATATTATGAATTTTTATACCCAACATATGCCAAGTACTGAAAGCGGCAGTGAGTCACATTTTGCACAAACTCCCTTCCAGTTTTCAAATTATCCCAAATATCCCAATTTCGAGGCCTGAGCCATATTTTGGAGCCAAATTCTGGCTATCTGCACGTATTCGCAGTTAGAAATTACGTCTTTTTATACCCAACATATGCCAAGTACTGAAAGCGGTGTTTGGTCACATTTGTCCCAAACCTCCCTCCAGTTTTCAAAATATCCCAAACATCCCAATTTCTAGGCCTGAGCCATATTTTGGAGCCAAATTCTTGCTTTATGCACGTATTCGCAGTTTAATATTACGACTTTTTATACCCAACATATGCCAAGTCCTGAAAGCGGCAGTGAGTCACATTTTGCACAATCTCCCCTGCAGTTTTCAAAATATCCCAAATTTCCCAATTTCGAGGCCTGAGCCATATTATTTAGCCAAATTGTGGCTCTCTGCACGTATTCGCAGTTCGAAATTACGTCTTTTTATACCCAACATATGCCAAGTACTGAAAGCAGCGTTTAGTCAGATTTGTCCCAATCTCCCCTGCAGTTTTCAAAATATCAGAACATCCCAATATCGAGGCCTGAGCCATATTTTGGAACCAAATTCTGGCTCTCTGCACGTATTCGAAGTTTGAAATTACAACTTATTATACCCAACATATGCCAAGTACTGAAAGCGGCGTTTGGTCACATTTGTCCCAAACCTCCTTGCAGTTTTCAAAATATCCCAAATATCCCAATTTCGAGGCCTGACCCATATTTTGGTGCCAAATTCTGGCTCTCTGCACGTATTCGCAGTTTGAAATTGCGACTTATTTTATACCCAACATATGCCCAGTACTGAAAGCGGCGTTTGGTCACATTTGTCCCAAACCTCCCTGCAGTTTTCAAAATATCCCAAATATCTCAATTTCGAGGCCTGAGCCATATTTTGGAGCCAAATTCTAGCTCTCTGCACGCATTCGCAGTTTGATATTACGACTTTTTATACCCAACATAAGCCAAGTACTGAAATCAGCGTTTGGTCACATTTGTCCCAAACCTACCTGCAGTTTTCAAAATATCCCAAACTTCCCAATTTCGAGGCCTGAGCCATAATTTGGAGCCAAATTCTGGCTCTATGCACGTATTCGCAGTTTGATATTATGAATTTTTATACCCAACATATGACAAGTCCTGAAAGCGGCAGTGAGTCACATTTTGCACAAACTCCCCTGCAGTTTTCAAAATATCCGAAATATCTCTATTTCGAGGCCTGAGCCATATTTTGGAGCCAAATTCTGGATCTCTGCACGTATTCGCAGTTTGAAAGTGCGACTTTTTTATACCCAACATATTCCAAGTACTGAAAGCGGCAGTGAGTCACATTTTGCACAAACTCCCCTGCAGTTTTCAAAATATCCTAAACATCCCAATTTCGAGGCCTGAGCAATATTTTGGAGCCAAATTCTGGCTCTCTGCACGTATTCGCAGTTTGAAATTACGACTTTTTTATACCCAACATATGCGAAGGACTGCAAGCGGCAGTGATTCACATTTTGCCCAAACTCCCCTCCAGTTTTCAAAATAACGCAAATATCCCAATTTCGAGGCCTGAGCCATATTTTGGAGCCAAGTTCTGGCTCTCAGCACGTATTCGCAGTAAGAAATTACATCTTTTTATACCCAACATATGCCAAGTACTGAAAGCGGCTTTTGGTCACATTTGTCCCAAACCTCCCCGCAGTTTTCAAAATATCCCAAATATCCCAATTTCTAAGCCTGAGCCATATTTTGGAGCCAAATTCTGGCTCTCTGCACGTATTCGCAGTTTGAAATTGCGACTTTTTTATACCCAACATATGCCTAGAACTGAATGCAGCGTTTGGTCATATTTGTCTCAAACCTCCCTGCAGTTTTCAAAATATCCCAAATAACCCAATTTCGAGGTCTGAGCCATATTTTGAAGCCAAATTCTGGCTCTCTGCACGTATTCGCAGTTTGATATTACGACTTTTTATACCCAACATATGCCAAGTCCAGAAAGCGGCAGTGAGTCACATTTTGAACAAACTCCCCTGTAGTTTTCGAAATATCCCAAACATCCCAATTTCGAGGCCTGAGCCATATATTGGACCCAAATTCTGGCTCTCTGCACGTATTCGCAGTTTGAAATTACGACTTTTTTATACCCAACATATGCGAAGTACTGAAAGCGGCGTTTGGTCACATTTGTCCCAAACCTTCCTGCAGTTTTCAAAATATCCCAAACATCCCAATATCGAGGCCTGAGCCATATTTTGGAGCCAAATTCTTGCTCTCTTCACGTATTCGCAGTTTGATATTACGAATTTTATACCCAACATATGCCAAGTACTGAAAGCGGCAGTGAGTCACATTTTGCACAAACTCCCCTGTAGTTTTCGAAATATCCCAAACATCCCAATTTCGAGGCCTGAGCCATATATTGGACCCAAATTCTGGCTCTCTGCACGTATTCGCAGTTTGAAATTACGACTTTTTTATACCCAACATATGCGAAGTACTGAAAGCGGCGTTTGGTCACATTTGTCCCAAACCTTCCTGCAGTTTTCAAAATATCCCAAACATCCCAATATCGAGGCCTGAGCCATATTTTGGAGCCAAATTCTTGCTCTCTTCACGTATTCGCAGTTTGATATTACGAATTTTATACCCAACATATGCCAAGTACTGAAAGCGGCAGTGAGTCACATTTTGCACAAACTCCCTTCCAGTTTTCAAATTATCCCAAATATCCCAATTTCGAGGCCTGAGCCATATTTTGGAGCCAAATTCTGGCTATCTGCACGTATTCGCAATTAGATATTACGTCTTTTTATACCCAACATATGCCAAGTACTGAAAGCAGCGTTTGGTCACATTTGTCCCAAACCTCCTTGCAGTTTTCAAAATATCCCAAATATCCCAATTTCGAGGCCTGACCCATATTTTGGAGCCAAATTCTGGCTCTCTGCACGTATTTGCAGTTTGAAATTACGACTTTTTTATACCCAACATATGCGAAGGACTGCAAGCGGCAGTGATTCACATTTTGCCCAAACTCCCCTCCAGTTTTCAAAATAACGCAAATATCCCAATTTCGAGGCCTGAGCCATATTTTGGAGCCAAGTTCTGGCTCTCTGCACGTTTTCGCAGTTAGAAATTACATCTTTTTATACCCAACATATGCCAAGTACTGAAAGCGGCTTTTGGTCACATTTGTCCCAAACCTCCCCGCAGTTTTCAAAATATCCCAAATATCCCAATTTCGAGGCCTGAGCCATATTTTGGAGCCAAAATCTGGCTCTCTGCACGTATTCGCAGTTTGAAATTGCGACTTTTTTATACCCAACATATGCCAAGAACTGAATGCAGCGTTTGGTCATATTTGTCTCAAACCTCCCTGCAGTTTTCAAAATATCCCAAATAACCCAATTTCGAGGTCTGAGCCATATTTTGGAGCCAAATTCTGGCTCTCTGCACGTATTCGCAGTTTGATATTACGACTTTTTATACCCAACATATGCCAAGTCCAGAAAGCGGCAGTGAGTCACATTTTGAACAAACTCCCCTGTAGTTTTCGAAATATCCCAAACATCCCAATTTCGAGGCCTGAGCCATATTTTGGACCCAAATTCTGGCTCTCTGCACGTATTCGCAGTTTGAAATTACGACTTTTTTATACCCAACATATGCGAAGTACTGAAAGCGGCGTTTGGTCACATTTGTCCCAAACCTTCCTGCAGTTTTCAAAATATCCCAAACATCCCAATATCGAGGCCTGAGCCATATTTTGGAGCCAAATTCTGGCTCTCTTCACGTATTCGCAGTTTGATATTACGAATTTTATACCCAACATATGCCAAGTACTGAAAGCAGCAGTGAGTCACATTTTGCACAAACTCCCTTCCAGTTTTCAAATTATCCCAAATATCCCAATTTCGAGGCCTGAGCCATATTTTGGAGCCAAATTCTGGCTATGTGCACGTATTCGCAGTTAGAAATTACGTCTTTTTATACCCAACATATGCCAAGTACTGAAAGCAGCGTTTGGTCACATTTGTCCCAAACCTCCTTGCAGTTTTCAAAATATCCCAAATATCCCAATTTCGAGGCCTGACTCATATTTTGGAGCCAAATTCTGGCTCGTTGCACGTATTCGCAGTTTAATATTATGAATTTTTATACCCAACATATGCCAAGTACTGAAAGCGGCAGTGAGTTACATTTTGCACAAACTCCCCTGCAGTTTTCGAAATATCCCAAATATCCCAATTTCGAGGCCTGAGCCATATTTTGGATCCAAATTCTGGCTCTCTGCACGTATTCGCAGTTTGAAATTGCGACTTTTTTATACCAACATATGCCAAGTACTGAAATCCGCGTTTAGTCACATTTGTCTCAAACCACCCTTCAGTTTTCAAAATATCCCAAACATCCCAATTTCGAGGCCTGAGCCATAATTTGGAGCCAAATTCTGGCTCTATGCACGTATTCGCAGTTTGATATTACGACTTTTTATACCCAACATATGCCAAGTCCTGAAAGCGGCAGTGAGTCACATTTTGTACAAACTCTCCTGCAGTTTTCGAAATATCCCAAATATCACAATTTCGAGGCCTGAGCCATATTTTGGAGCCAAATTCTGGCTCTCTGCACGTATTCGCAGTTAGAAATTACAACTTATTATACCCAACATATGCCAAGTACTGAAAGCGGCTTTTGGTCACATTTGTCCCAAACCTCCCCGCAGTTTTCAAAATATCCCAAATATCCCAATTTCGAGGCCTGAGCCATATTTTGGAGCCAAAATCTGGCTCTCTGCACGTATTCGCAGTTTGAAATTGCGACTTTTTTATACCCAACATATGCCAAGAACTGAATGCAGCGTTTGGTCATATTTGTCTCAAACCTCCCTGCAGTTTTCAAAATATCCCAAATAACCCAATTTCGAGGTCTGAGCCATATTTTGGAGCCAAATTCTGGCTCTCTGCACGTATTCGCAGTTTGATATTACGACTTTTTATACCCAACATATGCCAAGTCCAGAAAGCGGCAGTGAGTCACATTTTGAACAAACTCCCCTGTAGTTTTCGAAATATCCCAAACATCCCAATTTCGAGGCCTGAGCCATATTTTGGACCCAAATTCTGGCTCTCTGCACGTATTCGCAGTTTGAAATTACGACTTTTTTATACCCAACATATGCGAAGTACTGAAAGCGGCGTTTGGTCACATTTGTCCCAAACCTTCCTGCAGTTTTCAAAATATCCCAAACATCCCAATATCGAGGCCTGAGCCATATTTTGGAGCCAAATTCTGGCTCTCTTCACGTATTCGCAGTTTGATATTACGAATTTTATACCCAACATATGCCAAGTACTGAAAGCAGCAGTGAGTCACATTTTGCACAAACTCCCTTCCAGTTTTCAAATTATCCCAAATATCCCAATTTCGAGGCCTGAGCCATATTTTGGAGCCAAATTCTGGCTATGTGCACGTATTCGCAGTTAGAAATTACGTCTTTTTATACCCAACATATGCCAAGTACTGAAAGCAGCGTTTGGTCACATTTGTCCCAAACCTCCTTGCAGTTTTCAAAATATCCCAAATATCCCAATTTCGAGGCCTGACTCATATTTTGGAGCCAAATTCTGGCTCGTTGCACGTATTCGCAGTTTAATATTATGAATTTTTATACCCAACATATGCCAAGTACTGAAAGCGGCAGTGAGTTACATTTTGCACAAACTCCCCTGCAGTTTTCGAAATATCCCAAATATCCCAATTTCGAGGCCTGAGCCATATTTTGGATCCAAATTCTGGCTCTCTGCACGTATTCGCAGTTTGAAATTGCGACTTTTTTATACCAACATATGCCAAGTACTGAAATCCGCGTTTAGTCACATTTGTCTCAAACCACCCTTCAGTTTTCAAAATATCCCAAACATCCCAATTTCGAGGCCTGAGCCATAATTTGGAGCCAAATTCTGGCTCTATGCACGTATTCGCAGTTTGATATTACGACTTTTTATACCCAACATATGCCAAGTCCTGAAAGCGGCAGTGAGTCACATTTTGTACAAACTCTCCTGCAGTTTTCGAAATATCCCAAATATCACAATTTCGAGGCCTGAGCCATATTTTGGAGCCAAATTCTGGCTCTCTGCACGTATTCGCAGTTAGAAATTACAACTTATTATACCCAACATATGCCAACTACTGAAAGCGGCGTTTGGTCACATTTGTCCCAAACCTCCCTGCAGTTTTCAAAATATCCCATATATCCCAATTTTGAGGCCTGAGCCATATTTTGGAGCCAAATTCTGCCTTTCTGCACGTATTCGCAGTTTGAAATTACAACTTATTATACCCAACATATGCCAACTACTGAAAGCGGCGTTTGGTCACATTTGTCCCAAACCTCCCTGCAGTTTTCAAAATATCCCAAATATCCCAATTTCGAGGCCTGAGCCATATTTTGGAGCCAAATTCTGGCTCTCTGCACGTATTCGCAGTTAGAAATTACATCTTTTTACACCCAGCCTATGCCAAGTACTGAAAGCGGCGTTTGGTCACATTTGTCCCAAACATCCCTGCAGTTTTCAAAATATCCCAAATATCCCAATTTCGAGGCCTGAGCCATATTTTGGAGCCAAATTCTGGCTCTCTGCACGTATTCGCAGGTCGAAATGACGTCTTTTTATACCCAACATATGGCAAGTACTGAAAGCGGCGTTTGGTCATATTTGTCCCAAACTCCCCTGCAGTTTTCAAAATATCCCAAACTACCCAATTTCAAGGCCTGAGTCATATTTTGGAGCCAAATTCTGGTTCTCTGCACGTATTCGCAGTTTGAAATTACGACTTTTTATACCCAACATATGCCAAGTCCTGAAAGCGGCAGTGAGTCACATTTTGTACAAACTCTCCTGCAGTTTTCGAAATATCCCAACTATCTCAATTTCGAGGACTGAGCCATATTTTGGAGCCAAATTCTGGCTCTCTGCACGTATTCGCAGTTAGAAATTACAACTTATTATACCCAACATATGCCAACTACTGAAAGCGGCGTTTGGTCACATTTGTCCCAAACCTCCCTGCAGTTTTCAAAATATCCCATATATCCCGATTTCGAGGCCTGAGCCATATTTTGGAGCCAAATTCTGGCTCTCTGCACGTATTCGCAGTTTGAAATTACAACTTATTATACCCAACATATGCCAACTACTGAAAGCGGCGTTTGGTCACATTTGTCCCAAACATCCCTGCAGTTTTCAAAATATCCCAAATATCCCAATTTCGAGGCCTGAGCCATATTTTGGAGCCAAATTCTGGCTCTCTGCACGTATTCGCAGGTCGAAATGACGTCTTTTTATACCCAACATATGTCAAGTACTGAAAGCGGCGTTTGGTCATATTTGTCCCAAACTCCCCTGCAGTTTTCAAAATATCCCAAACTACCCAATTTCGAGGCCTGAGTCATATTTTGGAGCCAAATTCTGGTTCTCTGCACGTATTCGCAGTTTGAAATTACGACTTTTTATACCCAACATATGCCAAGTCCTGAAAGCGGCAGTGAGTCACATTTTGTACAAACTCTCCTGCAGTTTTCGAAATATCCCAACTATCTCAATTTCGAGGACTGAGCCATATTTTGGAGCCAAATTCTGGCTCTCTGCACGTATTCGCAGTTAGAAATTACATCTTTTTATACCCAACATATGCCAAGTACTGAAAGCGGTGTTTGGTCACATTTGTCCCAAACATCCCTGCAGTTTTCAAAATATCCCAAATATCCCAATTTCGAGGTCTGAGCTATATTTTGGAGCCAAATTCTGGCTCTCTGCACGTATTCGCAGTTCGAAATTACGTCTTTTTATACCCAACATATGCCAAGTACTGAAAGCAGCGTTTAGTCAGATTTGTCCCAATCCCCCCTGCAGTTTTCAAAATATCAAAACATCCCAATATCGAGGTCTGAGCCATATTTTGGAACCAAATTCTGGCTCTCTGCACGTATTCGCAGTTTGAAATTACAACTTATTATACCCAACATATGCCAACTACTGAAAGCGGCGTTTGGTCACATTTGTCCCAAACCTCCCTGCAGTTTTCAAAATATCCCAAATATCTCAATTTCGAGGCCTGAGCCATATTTTGGAGCCAAATTCTAGCTCTCTGCACGCATTCGCTGTTTGATATTACGACTTTTTATACCCAACATATGGCAAGTACTGAAATCAGCGTTTGGTCACATTTGTCTCAAACCTACCTGCAGTTTTCAAAATATCCCAAACTTCCCAATTTCGAGGCCTGAGCCATAATTTGGAGCCAAATTCTGGCTCTATGCACGTATTCGCAGTTTGATATTAAGAATTTTTATACCCAACATATGACAAGTCCTGAAAGCGGCAGTGAGTCACATTTTGAACAAACTCCCCAGCAGTTTTCGAAATATCCGAAATATCTCTATTTCGAGGCCTAAGCCATATTTTGGAGCCAAATTCTGGATCTCTGCACGTATTCGCAGTTTGAAATTACGACTTTTTTATACCCAACATATGCGAAGGACTGCAAGCGGCAGTGATTCACATTTTGCCCAAACTCCCCTCCAGTTTTCAAAATAACGCAAATATCCCAATTTCGAGGCCTGAGCCATATTTTGGAGCCAAGTTCTGGCTCTCTGCACGTATTCGCAGTTAGAAATTACATCTTTTTATACCCAACATATGCCAAGTACTGAAAGCGGCTTTTGGTCACATTTGTCCCAAACCTCCCCGCAGTTTTCAACATATCCCAAATATCCCAATTTCGAGGCCTGAGCCATATTTTGGAGCCAAATTCTGGCTCTCTGCACGTATTCGCAGTTTGAAATTGCGACTTTTTTATACCCAACATATGCCAAGAACTGAATGCGGCGTTTGGTCATATTTGTCTCAAACCTCCCTGCAGTTTTCAAAATATCCCAAATAACCCAATTTCGAGGTCTGAGCCATATTTTGGAGCCAAATTCTGGCTCTCTGCACGTATTCGCAGTTTGATATTACGACTTTTTATACCCAACATATGCCAAGTCCTGAAAGCGGCAGTGAGTCACATTTTGAACAAACTCCCCTGTAGTTTTCGAAATATCCCAAACATCCCAATTTCGAGGCCTGAGCCATAATTTGCAGCCAAATTCTGGCTCTCTGCACGTATTTGCAGTTTGGAATTACGACTTTTTTATTCCCAACATATGCGAAGTACTGAAAGCGGCGTTTGGTCACATTTGTCCCAAACTTTCCTGCAGTTTTCAAAATATCGCAAACATCCCAATTTCAAGGCCTGAGCCATATTTTGGACCCAAATGCTGGCTCTCTGCACGTATTCGCAGTTTAAAATTGCGACTTTTTTATACCCAACATATGCCAAGTACTTGATGCGGCATTTGGTCATATTTGTCTCAAACCTCCCTGCAGTTTTCAAAATATCCCAAATATCCCAATTTCGAGGCCTGAGCCATATTTTGGAGCCAAATTCTGGCTCTGCACGTATTCGCAGTTTGATATTACGACTTTTTTTACCCAACATATGCCAAGTACTGGACGTGGCAGTGAGTCACATTTTGCACAAACTCCCCTGCAGTTTTCAAAATATCCCAAACATCACAATTTCGAGTCCTGAGTTATATTTTGGAGCCAATTTCTGGCTCCCTGCACGTATTCGCAGTTTGAAATTACCACCTTTTATACCCAACATATGCGAAGTACTGAAAGCGGCGTTTAGTCACATTTGTCCCAATCCCCCCTGCAGTTTTCAAAATATCCCAAACATCCCAATATCGAGGCCTGAGCCATATTTTGGAACCAAATTCGTGCTCTCTGCACGTATTCGCAGTTTGAAATTACAACTTATTATACCCAACATATGCCAAGTCCTGAAAGCGGCAGTGAGTCACATTTTGCACAAACTCCCCTTCAGTTTTCACAATATCTTAAATATCCCAATTTCGAGGCCTTAGCCATATTATGGAGCCAAATTTTGGCTCTCTGCACGTATTCGCAGTTTGATAGCACGAATCTTTATACCCAACATATGCCAAGTCCAGAAAGCAGCAGTGAGTCACATTTGGCACAAACTCCCCCTGCAGTTTTCAAAATATCCCAAAAATCCCAATTTCGAGGCCTGAGCCATATTTTGGAGCCAAATTCTGGCTCTCTGAACGTATTCGCAGTTTGAAATTGCGACTTTTTTATACTCAAAATATGTCAAGTACTGAAAGCGGCGTTTGGTCGTATTTGTTCCAAATGCCCCTGCAGTTTTCAAAATATCCCAAACTTCCCAATTTCGAGGCCTGAGTCATATTTTGGAGCCAAATTCTGGCTCTCTGCACGTATTCGCAGTTTGAAATTACGAATTTTATACCCAACATATGCCAAGTCCAGAAAGCGGCAGTGAGTCACATTTTGCACAAACTCCCCTTCAGTTTTCACAATATCTTAAATATCCCAATTTCGAGGCCTGAGCCATATTTTGGAGCCAAATTCAGGATCTCTACACGTATTCGCAGTTTGAAATTGCGAATTTTTATACCCAATATATGCCAAGTACTGAAAGCGGCAGTGAGTCACATTTTGGCCAAACTCCCCTCCAGTTTTCAAAATAACGCAAATATCCCGATTTCGAGGCCTGAGCCATAATTTGGAGCCAAGTTCTGGCTCTCTGTACGTATTCGCAGTTAGAAATTACATCTTTTTATACCCAACATATGCCAAGTACATTATGCGGCATTTGGTCATATTTGGCTCAAACCTCCCTGCAGTTTTCAAAATATCCCAAATATCCCAATTTCGAGGCCTGAGCCATATTTTAGAGCCAAATTCTGGCTCTCTGCACGTATTCGCAGTTTGAAATTGCGACTTTTTTATACCCAACATATGCCAAAAACTGAATGCGGCGTTTGGTCATATTTGTCTCAAACCTCCCTGCAGTTTTCAAAATATCCCTAATAACCCAATTTCGAGGTCTGAGCCATATTTTGGAGCCAAATTCTGGCTCTCTGCACGTATTCGCAGTTTGATATTACGACTTTTTATACCCAACATATGCCAAGTCCTGAAAGCGGCAGTGAGTCACATTTTGCACAAACTCCCCTTCAGTTTTCACAATATCTTAAATATCCCAATTTCGAGGCCTTAGCCATATTATGGAGCCAAATTTTGGCTCTCTGCACGTATTCGCAGTTTGAAATTACAACTTAATATACCCAACATATGCCATGTCCTGAAAGCGGCAGTGAGTCACATTTTGCACAAACTCCCCTGCAGTTTTCGAAATATCCCAAATATGTCAATTTCGAAGCATGAGCCATATTTTGGAGCCAAATTCGTGCTCTCTGCACGTATTCGCAGTTTGAAATTACGAATTTTATACCCAACATATGCCAAGTCCTGAAAGCGGCAGAGAGTCACATTTTGCACAAACTCCCCTTCAGTTTTCACAATATCTTAAATATCCCAATTTCGAGGCCTTAGCCATATTATGGAGCCAAATTATGGCTCTTTGCACGTATTCGCAGTTTGAAATTACAACTTAATATACCCAACATATGCCATGTCCTGAAAGCGGCAGTGAGTCACATTTTGCACAAACTCCCCTGCAGTTTTCGAAATATCCCAAATATCCCAATTTTGAGGCCTGAGCCATAATTTGGAGCCAAGTTCTTGCTCTCTGCACGTATTCGCAGTTAGAAATTACATCTTTTTATACCCAACATATGCCAAGTACTGAGAGCAGCTTTTGGTCACATTTGTCCCAAACCTCCCCGCAGTTTTCAAAATATCCCAAATATCCCAATATCGAGGCCTGAGCCATATTTTGGAGCCAAATTCTGGCTCTCTGCTCGTATTCGCAGTTTGAAATTGCGACTTTTTTATACCCAACATATGCCCACATATTTATGAGTTTATATTTATACCCACATATGTATGAATTTTTATACCCAACATATGCCAAGTCCTGAAAGCGGCAGTGAGTCGCATTTTGCACAAACTCCCCTGCAGTTTTTGAAATATCCCAAATATCCCAATTTCGAGGCCTGAGACATATTTTGGAACCAAATTCTGGCTCTCTGCACGTATTCGCAGTTTGAAATTACAACTTTTTATACCCAACATAGGCCAAGTACTGAAAGCGGCGTTTGGTCATATTTGTCCCAAAGTCCCCTGCAGTTTTCAAAATATCCCAAACATCCCAATATCGAGGCCTGAGCCATATTTTCGAGCCAAATTCTCGCTCTATGCACGTATTCGCAGTTTGATATTACGACTTTTTATACCCAACATATGCCAAGTCATAAAACCGGCAGAGAGTCACATTTTGCACAAACTCCCCTGCAGTTTTTGAAATATCCCAAATATCCCAATTTCGAGGCCTGAGACATATTTTGGAACCAAATTCTGGCTCTCTGCACATATTCGCAGTTTGAAATTACGACTTTTTTATACCCAACATATGCGAAGTATTGAAAGCGGCGTTTAGTCACATTTGTCCCAATCCCCCCTGCAGTTTTCAAAATATCCCAAACATCCCAATATCGAGGCCTGAGCCATATTTTGGAGCCAAATTCTGGCTCTATGCACGTATTCGCAGTTTGATATTACGACATTTTATACCCAACATATGCCAAGTAATGAAAGCGGCAGTGAGTCACATTTTGCCCAAACTCCCCTCCAGTAATAAAGCAAATATCCCAATTTCGAGGCCTGAGCTATATTTTGGAGCCAAATTCTGGCTCTCTGCACGTATTCGCAGTTTGAAATTACATATCTTTATACCCAACATATGCCAAGTACTGAAAGCGGCGCTAGGTCACATTTGTCCCAAACCTTCCTCCAGTTTTCAAAATATCCCAAACACCCCAATTTCAAGGCCTGAGCCATATTTTGTAGCCAAATTCTGGCTCTATGCACGTATTCGCAGTTTGATATTGCGACTTTTTATACGCAACATATGCCAAGTCCTGAAAGCAGCAGTGAGTCGCATTTTGCACAAACTCCCCTGCAGTTTTTGAAATATCCCAAATATCCCAATTTCGAGGCCTGAGCCATTTTTTGGAGCCAAATTCTGGCTCTCAGCACGTATTCGTAGTTTGAAATTACAAATTTTTATACCCAACATATGCGAAGTACTGAGAGCGGCGTTTGGTCTCATTTGTCCCAAACCTCCCTGCAGTTGCAAAATATATCAAATATCCCAATTTCGAGGGCTGCGCCATATTTTGGAGCAAAATTCATGCTTTCTGCACGTATTCGCAGTTTGAAATTATAACTTTTTATACCCAACATAGGCCAAGTACTGAAAGCGGCGTTTGGTCATATTTGTCCCAAAGTCCCCTGCAGTTTTCAAAATATCCCAAATATCCCAATTTCGAGGCCAGAGCCATATTTTGGAGCCAAATTCTGGCTCTGCACGTATTCGCAGCTTGAAATTACGAATTTTTATACCCAACAAATGCGAAGTACTGAGAGCGGCGTTTGGTCTCATTTGTCCCAAACCTCCCTGCAGTTGCAAAATATCCCAAATATCCCAATTTCGAGGCCAGCCCAATATTTTGGAGCAAAATTCAGGCTCTCTGCACGTATTCGCAGTTTGAAATTACAACTTTTTTTACCCAACATATGCCAAGTACTGAAAGCGGCGTTTGGTCATATTTGTCCCAAAGTCCCCTGCAGTTTTCAAAATATCCCAAACAACCCAATTTCGAGGCCTGAGCCATATTTTGGAGTCAAATTCTGGCTCTCTGCACGTATTCGCAGTTCGAAATTACCACATTTTATACCCAACATATGCCAAGTCCTGAAAGCGGCAGTGAGTCACATTTTGCACAAACTCCCCTGCAGTTTTCAAAATATCCCAAATATCCCAATTTCTAGGCCTGAGCCATATTACGGAGCCAAATTTTGGCTCTTTGCACGTATTCGCTGTTTGAAATTGCGACTTTTTTATACCAACATATACAAAGTACTGAAAGCGGCGTTTGGTCACATTTGTCCCAAACCTCTCTCCAGTTTTCAAAATATCCCAAACAACCCAATTTCGAGGCCTGATCCATATTTTGGAGCCAAATTCTGGCTCATTGCACGTATTCGCAGTTTGATATTACGACTTTTTATACCAAACATATGCCAAGTCCTGAAAGCAGCAGTGAGTCACATTTTGCACAAACTCCCCTGCAGTTTTTGAAATATCCCAAGTATCCCAATTTCGAGGCCTGAGCCATATTTAGGAGCCAAATTCTGACTCTCTACATGTATTCGCAGTTCGAAATTACCACCTTTTATACCCAAAATATGCCAAGTCCTGAAAGCACCAGTGAGTCACATTTTGCACAAACTCCCATGCAGTTTTCAAAATATCCCAAATATCCCAATTTTAGAGGCTTGAGCCATATTATGGAGCCAAATTTTTGCTCTTTGCACGTATTCGCAGTTTGAAATTGCTACTTTTTTTTACCAACATATGCCAAGTACTGAAAGCGGCGTTTGGTCACATTTGTCCCAAACCTCCCTGCAGTTTTCAAAATATCCCAAACATTCCAATTTCGAGGCCTGGGCCATATTTTGGAGCCAAATTCTGGCTCTCTGCACGTATTCGCAGTTTGAAATTACGACTTTTTTATACCCAACATATGCGAAGTACTGAAAGCGGCGTTTGGTCACATTTGTCCCAAACCTTCCTGCAGTTTTCAAAATATCCCAAACATTCCAATTTCGAGGCCTGAGCCATATTTTGGAGCCAAATTCTGGCTCTATGCACGTACTCGGAGTTTGATATTACGAATTTTTATACCCAACATATGCCAAGTCCTGAAAGCGGCAGTGAGTCACATTTTGCCCAAACTCCCCTCCAATAATAACGCAAATATCCCAATTTCGAAGCCTGAGCCATATTTTGGAGCCAAGTTCTGGCTCTCTGCACGTATTCGCAGTTTGAAATTACGACTTTTTTATACCCAACATATGCGAATGACTGAAAGCGGCGTTTGGTCACATTTGTCCCAAACCTCCCTGCAGTTTTCAAAATATCCCAAACATCTCAATATCGAGGCCTGGGCCATATTTTGGAGCCAAATTCTGGCTCTCTGCACGTATTCGCAGTTTGATATTACGACTTTTTATACCCAACATATGCGAAGGACTGAAAGCGGCGTTTGGTCACATTTGTCCCAAACCTCCCTGCAGTTTTCAAAATATCCGAAACATCCCAATACCGAGGCCTGAGCCATATTTTGGAACCAAATTCAGGCTCTCTGCACTTATTCGCAGTTTGAAATAACGACTTTTTTTACCCAACATATGCCAAGTACTGAAAGCGGTGTTTGGTCACATTTGTCCCAAACCACCCTCCAGTTTTCAAAATATCCCAACCAACCCTATTTCGAGGCCTGAGCCATATTTTGGAGCCAAATTCTCGATCTCTGCACGTATTCGCAGTTTGAAATTACGACTTTTTATACCCAACATATGCCAAGTACTGAAAGCGGCGTTTGGTCATATTTGTCCCAAAGTCCCCTGCAGTTGCAAAATATCCCAAATATCCCAATTTCGAGGCCTGCGCCATATTTTGGAGCAAAATTCAGGCTCTCTGCACGTATTCGCAGTTTGAAATTACAACTTTTTATACCCAACATATGCCAAGTACTGAAAGCGGCGTTTGGTCATATTTGTCCCAAAGTCCCCTGCAGTTTTCAAAATATCCCAAACATCCCAATTTCGAGGCCTGAGCCATATTATGGAGCCAAATTTTGGCTCTCTGCACGTATTCGCAGTTTGAAATTGCGACTTTTTTATAACAATATATGCCAAGTACTGAAAGCGGCGTTTGGTCACATTTGTCCCAAACCTCCCTCCAGTTTTCAAAATATCCCAACCATCCCTATTTCGAGGCCTGAGCCATAATTTGGAGCCAAATTCTGGCTCTGTGCACGTATTCGCAGTTTGAAATTACAACTTTTTATACCCAACATAGGCCAAGTATTGAAAGCGGCAGTGAGTCACATTTTGCACAAACTCCCCTGCAGTTTTTGAAATATCCCAAACATCCCAATTTCGAGGCCTGAGCCATATTTTGGAGCCAATTTCTGGATCTATGCACGTATTCGCAGTTTGATATTACGACTTTTATACCCAACATATGCCAAGTCCTGAAAGCGGCAGTGAGTCACATTTTGCACAAACTCCCCTGCAGTTTTTGAAATATCCCAAATATCCCAATTTCGAGGCCTGAGACATATTTTGGAACCAAATTCTGGCTCTCTGCACGTATTCGCAGTTTGAAATTACGACTCTTTTATACGGAACATATGCAAAGTATTGAAAGCGGCGTTTAGTCACATTTGTCCCAATCCCCCCTGCAGTTTTCAAAATATCCCAAACATCCCAATATCGAGGCCTGAGCCATATTTTGGAACCAAATTCTGGCTCTATGCACGTACTCGGAGTTTGATATTACGAATTTTTATACCCAACATATGCCAAGTCCTGAAAGCGGCAGTGAGTCACATTTTGCACAAACTCCACTGCAGTTTTCAAAATATCCCAAATATCCCAATTTCGAGGCCTGAGCCATATTATGGAGCCAAATTCTGGCTCTCTGCACATATTCGCTTTTTGAAATTGCGACTTTTTTATACCAACATATGCCAAGTCCTGAAAGCGGCAGTGAGTCGCATTTTGCATAAACTCCCCTGCAGTGTTTGAAATATCCCAAATAACCCAATTTCGAGGCCTGAGCCATATTTTGGAGCCAAATTATGGCTCTCTGCAGGTATTCGCAGTTTGAAATTACGGCTTTTTATACCCAGCATATGCGAAGTACTGAGAGCGGCGTTTGGTCTCATTTGTCCCAAACCTCCCTCCAGTTTTCAAAATATCCCAAACATCCCAATTTCGAGGCCTGAGCTATAATTTGGAGCCAAATTCTGGCTCTCTGCACGTATTCGCAGCTTGAAATTACGACTTTTTTATACCCAACATATGCGAAGTACTGAAAGCGGCGTTTAGTCACCTTTGTCCCAATCCCCCCTGCAGTTGTCAAAATATGCCAAACATCTCAATATCGAAACCTGAGCCATATTTTGGAGCCAAATTCTGGCACTATGCACGTATTCGCAGTTTGATATTACGAATTTTTATACCCAACATATGCCAAGTCCTGAAAGCGGCAGTGAGTCACATTTTGCCCAAACTCCCCTCCAATAATAATGCAAATATCCCAATTTCGAAGCCTGAGCCATATTTTGGAGCCAAGTTCTGGCTCTCTGCATGTATTCGGGGTTTGATATTACGACTTTTTATACCCAACATATGCGAAGTACTGAAAGCAGTGTTTGGTTACATTTGTCCTAAACTTTCCTGCAGTTTTGAAAATATCCCAAACATCCCAATATCGAGGCCTGAGCCATATTTTGGAGCCAAATTCTGGCTCTCTGCACGTATTCGCAGTTTGAAATAACGACTTTTTATACCCAACATATGCGAAGTACTGAAAGCGGCGTTTAGTCACATTTGTCCTAATCACCCCAGCAGTTTTCAAAATATCCCAAACATCCCAATATCGAGGCCTGAGCCATATTTTGGAACCAAATTCAGGCTCTCTGCACGTATTCGCAGTTTGAAATAACGACTTTTTATACCCAACATATGCCAAGTCCTGAAAGCGGCGTTTGGTCACATTTGTCCCAAACCACCCTCCAGTTTTCAAAATATCCCAACCATTCCTATTTCGAGGCCTGAGCCATATTTTGGAGCCAAATTCTGGATCTCTGCACGTATTCGCAGTTTGAAATTACGACTTTTTATACCCAACATATGCCAAGTACTGAAAGCGGCGTTTGGTCATATTTGTCCCAAAGTCCCCTGCAGTTTTTAAAATATCCCAAACATCCCAATTTCGAAGCCTGAGCCATATGTTGGAGCCAAATTCTGGCTCTATGCACGTATTCGCAGTTTGATATTACGACATTTTATACCCAACATATGCCAAGTCCTGAAAGCGGCAGTGAGTCACATTTTGCACAAACTCCCCTGCAGTTTTCAAAATATCCCAAATATCCCAATTTCGAGGCCTGAGCCATATTATGGAGCCAAATTTTGGCTCTTTGCACGTATTCGCTTTTTGAAATTGCGACTTTTTTATACCAACATATGCCAAGTACTGAAAGCGGCGTTTGGTCACATTTGTCCCAAACCTCCCCACAGTTTTCAAAATATCCCAAACACCCCAATTTCGAGGCCTGAGCCATATTTTGTAGCCAAATTCTGGCTCTATGCACGTATTCGCAGTTTGATATTACGACTTTTTATACCCGACATATGCCAAGTCCTGAAAGCGGCAGTGAGTCGCATTTTGCACAAACTCCCCTGCAGTGTTTGAAATATCCCAAATAACCCAATTTCGAGGCCTGAGCCATATTTTGGAGCCAAATTATGGCTCCAAAATTTGGCTCCAAAATTATGGCAGGTATTCGCAATTTGAAATAACGACTTTTTATACCCAACAAATGACAAGTACTGAGAGCGGCGTTTGGTCTCATTTGTCCCAAATCTAACTGCAGTTTTCAAAATATCCCAAACATCCCAATATCGAGGCCTGAACCATATTTTGGAACCAAATTCAGGCTCTCTGCACGTATTCGCAGTTTGAAATAACGACTTTTTATACCCAACATATGTCAAGTCCTGAAATCGGCAGTGAGTCACATTTTGCACAAACTCCCCTGCAGTTTTCGAAATATCCTAAATATCTCAATTTCGAGGCATGAACCATATTTTGGAGCTAAATTCTAGCTCTCTGCACGTATTCGCAGTTTGAAATTAGGACTTTTTATACCCAACATATGCGAAGTACTGAAAGCGGCGTTTGGTCACATTTGTCCCAAACCTCCCTGCAGTTTTCAAAATATCCCAAATATTCCAATTTCGAGGCCTGAGCCATATTTTGGAGCCAAATTCAGGCTCTCTGCACGTATTCGCAGTTTGAAATTACGACTTTTTATACCCAACATATGCCAAGTACTGAAAGCGGCGTTTGGTCATATTTGTCCCAAAGTCCCCCTGCAGTTTTCAAAAAACCCAAACATCCCAATTTCGAGGCCTGAGCCATATTTTGGAGCCAAATTCTGGCGTTCTGCACGTATTCGCAGTTTGAAATTACCACCTTTTATACCCAACATATGTCAAGTCCTGTAATCGGCAGTGAGTCACATTTTGCACAAACTCCCCTGCAGTTTTCGAAATATCCTAAATATTCCAATTTCGAGGCCTGAGCTATAATTTGGAGCCAAATTCAGGCTCTCTTCACGTATTCGCAGTTTGAAATTACGACTTTTTATACCCAACATATGCCAAGTACTGAAAGAGGCGTTTGGTCATATTTGTCCCAAAGTCCCCTGCAATTTTCAAAATATCCCAAACATCCAAATTTCGAGGCCTGAGCCATATTTTGGAGCCAAATTCTGGCTCTCTACATGTATTTGCAGTTTGATATTACAAGTTTTTATACCCAACATATGCCAAGTACTGAAAGCGGTAGTGAGTCACATTTCGCACAAACTCCCCTGCAGTTTTCAAAATATCCTAAATATCCCAATTTCGAAGCCTGAGCCATATTTTGGAGCCAAATTCTGGCTCTCTGCACGTATTCGCAGTTTTTAATTACGACTTTTTATACCCAATATATGCCAAGTGCTGAAAGCGGCGTTTGGTCACATTTGCCCCAAACCTCCCTCCAGTTTTGAAAATATCCCAAACATACCAATTTCGAGGCCTGAGCCATATTTTGGAGCCAAATTGTGGCACTCTACATGTATTTGCAGTTTGATATTACAAGTTTTTATTCCCAACATATGCCAAGTCCTGAAAGCGGCAATTAGTCACATTTTGCACAAACTCCCCTGCAGTGTTCAAAATATCCCAAACATCCCAATTTTGAGGCCTGAGCCATATTTTGGAGCCAAATTCTGCCTCTCTGCACGTATTCGCAGTTTTAATTTATGAGTTTTTATACCCAACATATGCCATGTACTGAAATCGGCGTTTGGTCACATTTGTCGCAAACCTCCCTCCAGTTTTCAAAATATCCCAAATATCCCAATATCTAGGCCTGAGCCATATTTTGGAGCCAAATTCTGGCTCTATGCACGTAATCCCAGTTTGATATTTCGACTTTTTATACCCAACATATGCCAAGTCCTGTAAGCGGCAGTGAGTCACATTTTGCACAAACTCCCCTGCAGTTCTCGAAATATCCCAAATATCCCAATTTCGAGGCCTGAACCATATTTTGGCGCCAAATTCTGGCTCTCTGCACGTATTCGCATTTTGAAATTACGACTTTTTATACCCAACATATGCCAAGTACTGAAAGCGGCGTTTGGTCATATTTGTCCCAAAGTCCCCTGCAGTTTTCAAAATATCCAAAATATCCCAATTTCGAGGCCTGAGCCATATTTTGGAGCCAAATTCAGGCTCTCTGTACGTATTCGCAGTTTGAAATTACGACTTTTTATACCCAACATATACCAAGTACTGAAAGCGGCGTTTGGTCATATATGTCCCAAAGTCCCCTGCATTTTTCAAAATATCCCAAACATCCCAATTTCGAGGCCTGAGCCATATTTTGGAGCCAAATTCTGGCTCTCTGCACGTATTCGCAGTATGATATTACGACTTTTTATACCCAACATATGTCAAGTACTGAAAGCGGCGTTTGGTCACATTTGTCCCAAACTTTCCTGCAGTTTTCAAAATATCGCAAACATCCCAATATCGAGGCCTGAGCCATATTTTGGAACCAAATTCTGGCTCTCTGCACGTATTCGCAGTTTGAAATTACAACTTATTATACCCAACATATGCCAAGTACTGAAAGCGGCAGTGAGTCACATTTTGCACAAACTCCCCTGCAGTTTTCGAAATATCCCAAATATCCCAATTTCGAGGCATGAGACATATTTTTGAGGCAAATTCTAGCTCTCTGCACGTGTTCGCAGTTTGAAATTACGAATTTTATACCCAACATATGCAAAGTCCTGAAAACGGCATTGAGTCACATTTTGCACAAACTCCTCTGCAGTTTTCGAAATATCCCAAATATCCCAATTTCGAGGCATGAGCCATATTTTGGAGCCAAATTCTATCTCTCTGCGCGTGTTCGCAGTTTGATAGTACGAATTTTTATACCCAACATATGCCAAGTCCTGAAAGCGGCAGTGAGTCACATTTTGCACAAACTCCTTTGCAGTTTTCAAAATATCCGAAATATCCCAAATTCGAGGCCTGAGCCATATTTTGGAGCCAAATTCTGGATCTCTGCACGTATTCGCAGTTTGAAATTGCGAATTTTTTTACCCAACATATGCCAAGTACTGAAAGCGGCAGTGAGTCACATTTTGCCCAAACTCCCCTTAAGTTTTCAAAATAACGCAAATATCCCAATTTCGAGGCCTGAGCCATATTTTTGAGCCAAGTTCTGGCTCTCTGCACGTATTCGCAGTTAGAAATTGCATCTTTTTATACCTAACATATGCCAAGTACTGAAAGCAGCGTTTGGTCACATTTGTCCCAAACATCCCTGCAGTTTTCAAAATATCCCAAATATCCCAATTTCGAGGCCTGAGCCATATTTTGGAGCAAATTTCTGGCTCTCTGCACGTATTCGCAGTTTGAAATTCCGTCTTTTTATACCCAACATATGCCAAGTACTGAAAGCGGCGTTTGGTCATATTTGTCTCAAACCTCCCTGCAGTTTTTAAAATAAACCAAATATCCCAATTTCGAGGCCTGAGCCATATTTTGGAGCCAAATTCTGGCTCTCTGCACGTATTCGCAGTTTGAAATTGCGACTTTTTTATACCCAATATATGCCAAGTGCTGAAAGCGGCTTTGGTCACATTTGTCCCAAACCTCCCTCCAGTTTTCAAAATATCCCAAACATCCCAATTTCGAGGCCTGAGCCATATTTTAGAGCCAAATTCTGGCTTTATGCACGTATTCGCAGTTTGATATTACGAATTTTTAAACCCAACATATGCCTAGTCCTGAAAGCGGCGTTTGGTCATAATTGTCCCAAAGTCCCCTGCAGTTTTCAAAATATCCCAAACATCCCAATTTCGAGGCCTGAGCCATATTTTGCAGCCAAATTATGGCTCTCTGCACGTATTCGCAGTTTGAAATTACCTCCTTTTATACCCAACATATGCCAAGTCCTGAAATCGGCAGCGAGTCACATTTTGCACAAACTCCCCTGCAGTTTTCGAAATATCCTAAATATCCCAATTTCGAGGCATGAGCCATATTTTGGAGCCAAATTCTAGCTCTCTGCACGTATTCGCAGTTTGAAATTAGGTCTTTTTATACCCAACATATGTGAAGTACTGAAAGCGGCGTTTGGTCACATTTGTCCCAAACCTCCCTGCAGTTTTCAAAATATCCCAAATATCCCAATTTCGAGGCTTGAGCCATATTTTGGAGCCAAATTCAGGCTCTCTGCACGTATTCGCAGGTTGAAATTACGAGTTTTTATACCCAACATATGCCAAGTACTGAAAGTCGCGTTTGGTCATATTTGTCCCAAAGTCCCCTGCAGTTTTCAAAATATCCCAAACATCCCAATTTCGAGGACTGAGCCATATTTTGGAGCCAAATTCTGGCTCTCTGCACGTATTCGCAGTTTGAAATTACAACTTATTATACCCAACATATGCCAAGTACTGAAAGCGGCGTTTGGTCACATTTGTCCCAAATCTAACTGCAGTTTTCAAAATATCCCAAACATCCCAATATCGAGGCCTGAGCCATATTTTGTAGCCAAATTCTGGCTCTCTAAAAGTATTCGCAGTTTGATATTACGACTTTTTAAACCCAACATATGCCAAGTCCTGAAAGCGGCGTTTGGTCATATTTGTCCCAAAATCCCCTGCAGTTTTCAAAATATCCCAAACATCCCAATTTCGAGGCCTGAGCCATATTTTGGAGTCAAATTCTGGCTCTCTACATGTATTCGCAGTTTGATATTACAAGTTTTTATACCCAACATATGCCAAGTACTGAAAGCGGTAGTGAGTCACATTTTGCACAAACTCCCCTGCAGTTTTCAAAATATCCCAAACATCCCAATTTCGAGGATTGTGCAATATTTTGGAGCCAAATTCTGGCTCTCTGCACGTATTCGCAGTTTTAAATTACGACTTTTTATTTCCAACATATGCCAAGTACTGAAAGCAGCAGTGAGTCACATTTTGCACAAACTCCCCTGCAGTTTTCAAAATATCCTAAATACCCCAATTTCGAGGCCTGAGCCATATTTTGGAGCCAAATTCTGGCTCTCTGCACGTATTCGCAGTTTTAAATTACGACTTTTTATACCCAATATATGCCAAGTGCTGAAAGCGGCGTTTGGTCACATTTGTCCCAAACCTCCCTCAAGTTTTGAAAATATCCCAAACATCGCAATATCTAGGCCTGAGCCCTATTTTGGAGCCAAATTCTGACTCTATGCACGTAATCCCAGTTTGATATTTCGACTTTTTATACCCAACATATGCCAAGTCCTGTAAGCGGCAGTGATTCACATTTTACACAAACTCCCCTGCAGTTCTCGAAATATCCCAAATATCCCAATTTCGAGGCCTGAACCATATTTTGGAGCCAAATTCTGGCTCTCTGCACGTATTCGCAGTTTGATATTACGACTTTTTATACCCAACATATGCTAAGTACTGAAAGCGGCGTTTGGTCACATTTGTCCCAAACCTCTCTCCAGTTTTCAAAATATCCCAAACATCCCAATTTCTAGGCCTGAGCCATATTTTGGAGCCAAATTCTGGCACTCTGCACGTATTCGCAGTTTGATATTACGACTTTTTATACCCAACATATGCAAATTACTGGATGCAGCAGTGAGTCACATTTTGCACAAACTTCCCTGCAGTTTTCAAAAGATCCCAAACATCGCAATTTCGAGACCTGAGCCATATTTTGGACCCAAATTCTGGCTCTCTGCACGTATTCGCAGTTTGAAATTACGACTTTTTTATACCCAACATATGCGAAGTACTGAAAGCGGCGTTTGGCCACATTTGTCCCAAACCTTCCTGCAGTTATCAAAGTATCCCAAACCACCCAATATCGAGGCCTGAGCCATATTTTGGAGCAAAATTCTGGCTCTCTGCACGTATTCGCAATTTGAAATTAAGACTTTTTATACCCATCATATGCCAAGTACTGAAAGCGGCGTTTGGTCATATTTGTCCCAAACTCCCCTGCAGTTTTCAAAATATCCCAAACATCCCAATGTCGAGGCCTGAGCCATATTTTGGAGCCAAATTCAGGCTCTCTGCACGTATTCGCAGTTTGAAATTACGATTTTTATACCCAACATATGCCAAGTACTGAAAGCAGCGTTTGGTCATATTTGTCCCAAAGTCCCCTGCAGTTTTCAAAATATCCAAAATATCCCAATTTCGAGGCCTGAGCCATATTTTGGAGCCAAATTCAGGCTCTCTGCACGTATTCGCAGTTTTAAATTACCACCTTTTATACCGAACATATGCCAAATCCTGAAAGCGGCAATGAGTCACATTTTGCACAAACTCCCCTGCAGTTTTCGAAATATCCTAAATATCCCCATTTCGAGGCATGAACCATATTTTGGAGCCAAATTCTAGCTCTCTGCACGTATTCGCAGTTTGAAATTACGACTTTTTATACCCAACATATGCGAAGTACTGAAAGCGGCGTTTGGTCACATTTGTCTCATACCTCCCTGCAGTTTTCAAAATATCCAAAATATCCCAATTTCGAGGCCTGAGACATATTTTGGAGCCAAATTCTGGCTCTCTGCACGTATTCGCAGTTTGAAATTACCACCTTTTATACCCAACATATGCCAAGTCCTGAAAGCGGCAGTGAGTCACATTTTGCACAAACTCCCCTGCAGTTTTCAAAATATCCCAAATATCCCAATTTCGAGGCCTGAGCCATATTTTGGAGCCAAATTCTGGCTCTTTGCACGTATTCGCAGCTTTATATTACGACTTTTTATTCCCAACATATGCCAAGTCCTGTAAGCGGCTATTAGTCACATTTTGCACAAACTCCCCTGCAGTTTTCAAAATATCCTAAATATCCCAATTTCGAGGCATGAGCCATATTTTGGAGCCAAATTCTGGCTCTCTGCACGTATTCGCAGTTTTAAGTTACGACTTTTTATACCCAACATATGCCAAGTACTGAAATCGGCGTTTGGTCACATTTGTCACAAACCTCCCTCCAGTGTTCAAAATATCCCAAACATCCCAATATCGAGGCCTGAGCCATATTTTGGAGCCAAATTCTGGCTCTATGCACGTAATCGCAGTTTGATATTACAACTTTTTATACCCAACATATTCCAAGTCCTGAAAGCGGCAGTGAGTCACATTTTGCACAAACTCCCCTGCAGTTCTCGAAATATCCCAAATATCCCAATTTCGAGGCCTGAGCCATATTTTGGAGCCAAATTCTGGCTCCCTGCACGTATTCGCAGTTTTAAGTTACGACTTTTTATACCCAACATATGCCAAGTACTGAAAGCGGCGTTTGGTCACATTTGTCCCAAACCTCCCTCCAGTTTTCAAAATATCCCAAACATCCCAATTTCTAGGCCTGAGCCATATTTTGGAGCCTAATTCTGGCTCTATGCACGTATTCGCAGTTTGATATTACGACTTTTTATACCCAACATATTCCAAGTCCTGAAAGCGGCAGTGAGTCACATTTTGCACAAACTCCCCTGCAGTTTTTGAAATATCCCAAATATCCCAATTTCGAGGCCTGAGCCATATTTTGGAGCCAAATTCTGGCACTCTTCACGTATTTACAGTTTGATAATACGACTTTTTATACCCAACATATGCAAAGTACTGTACGCAGCAGTGAGACACATTTTGCACAAACTTCCCTGCAGTTTTCAAAATATCCCAAACATCCCAATTTCGAGACCTGAGCCATATTTTGGACCCAAATTCTGGCTCTCTGCACGTATTCGCAGTTTGAAATTACGACTTTTTTATACCCAACATATGCGAAGTACTGAAAGCGGCGTTTGGCCACATTTGTCCCAAACCTTCCTGCAGTTATCAAAATATCCCAAACAACCCATTATCGAGGCCTGAGCCATATTTTGGAGCCAAATTCTGGCTCTCTGCACGTATTCGCAGTTTGAAATTACGACTTTTTATACCCATCATATGCCAAGTACTGAAAGCGGCGTTTGGTCATATTTGTCCCAAAGTCCCCTGCAGTTTTCAAAATATCCCAAACATCCCAATTTCGAGGCATGAGCCATATTTTGGAGCCAAATTCAGGCTCTCTGCACGTATTCGCAGTTTGAAATTACGACTTTTTATACCCAACATATGCCAAGTACTGAAAGCGGCGTTTGGTCATATTTGTCCCAAAGTCCCTTGCAGTTTTCAAAATATCCCAAACATCCCAATTTCGAGGCCTGAGCCATATTTTGGAGCCAAATTCTGGCTCTCTGCACGTATTCGCAGTTTGAAATTACCACCTTTTATACCCAACATATGCCAAGTCCTGAAAGCGGCAGTGAGTCACATTTTTCACAAACTCCCCTGCAGTTTTCGAAATATCCTAAATATCCCAAAATTTCGAGGCATGAGCCATATTTTGGAGCCAAATTCTAGCTCTCTGCAAGTATTCGCAGTTTGAAATTACGACTTTTTATACCCAACATATTCAAAGTACTGAAAGCGGCGTTTGATCACATTTGTCCCAAACCTCCCTCCAGTCTTCAAAATATCCCAAATATCCCAATTTCGAGGCCTGAGCTATATTTTGGAGCCAAATTCTGGCTCTCTGCATGTATTCGCAGTTTCAAATTACATCTTTTTATACCCAACATATGCGAAGTACTGAAAGCGGCGTTTGGTCACATTTGTCCCAAACCTCTCTTCAGTTTTCAAAATATCCCAAACATCCCAATTTCTAGGCCTGAGTCATATTTTGGAGCCAAATTCTGGCACTCTGCACGTATTCGCAGTTTGATATTACGACTTTTTATACCCAACATATGCAAAGTACTGGATGCAGCAGTGAGTCACATTTTGCACAAACTTCCCTGCAGTTTTCAAAAGATCCCAAACATCCCAATTTCGAGACCTGAGCCATATTTTGGACCCAAATTCTGGCTCTCTGCACGTATTCGCAGTTTGAAATTACGACTTTTTTATACCCAACATATGCGAAGTACTGCAAGCAGCGTTTGGCCACATTTGTCCCAAACCTTCCTGCAGTTATCAAAGTATCCCAAACAACCCAATATTGAGGCCTGAACCATATTTTGGAGCCAAATTCTGGCTCTCTGCACGTATTCGCAGTTTGAAATTACGATTTTTATACCCAACATATACCAAGTACTGAAAGCGGCGTTTGGTCATATTTGTCCCAAACCTCTCTCCAGTTTTCAAAATATCCCAAACATCCCAATTTCTAGGCCTGAGCCATATTTTGGAGCCAAATTCTGGCACTCTGCACGTATTCGCAGTTTGATATTACGACTTTTTATACCCAACATATGCAAAGTACTGGATGCAGCAGTGAGTCACATTTTGCACAAACTTCCCTGCAGTTTTCAAAATATCCCAAATATCCCAATTTCGAGGCCTGACCCATATTTTGGAGCAAAATTCAGGCTGTCTGCACGTATTCGCAGTTTGAAATTACGACTTTTTATACCCAACATATGCGAAGTACTGAAAGCGGCGTTTGGTCACATTTGTCTCATACCTCCCTGCAGTTTTCAAAATATCCAAAATATCCCAATTTCGAGGCCTGAGACATATTTTGGAGCCAAATTCTGGCTCTCTGCACGTATTCGCAGTTTGAAATTACCACCTTTTATACCCAACATATGCCAAGTCCTGAAAGCGGCAGTGAGTCACATTTTGCACAAACTCCCCTGCAGTTTTCAAAATATCCCAAATATCCCAATTTCGAGGCCTGAGCCATATTTTGGAGCCAAATTCTGGCTCTTTGCACGTATTCGCAGCTTTATATTACGACTTTTTATTCCCAACATATGCCAAGTCCTGTAAGCGGCTATTAGTCACATTTTGCACAAACTCCCCTGCAGTTTTCAAAATATCCTAAATATCCCAATTTCGAGGCATGAGCCATATTTTGGAGCCAAATTCTGGCTCTCTGCACGTATTCGCAGTTTTAAGTTACGACTTTTTATACCCAACATATGCCAAGTACTGAAATCGGCGTTTGGTCACATTTGTCACAAACCTCCCTCCAGTGTTCAAAATATCCCAAACATCCCAATATCGAGGCCTGAGCCATATTTTGGAGCCAAATTCTGGCTCTATGCACGTAATCGCAGTTTGATATTACAACTTTTTATACCCAACATATTCCAAGTCCTGAAAGCGGCAGTGAGTCACATTTTGCACAAACTCCCCTGCAGTTCTCGATATATCCCAAATATCCCAATTTCGAGGCCTGAGCCATATTTTGGAGCCAAATTCTGGCTCCCTGCACGTATTCGCAGTTTTAAGTTACGACTTTTTATACCCAACATATGCCAAGTACTGAAAGCGGCGTTTGGTCACATTTGTCCCAAACCTCCCTCCAGTTTTCAAAATATCCCAAACATCCCAATTTCTAGGCCTGAGCCATATTTTGGAGCCTAATTCTGGCTCTATGCACGTATTCGCAGTTTGATATTACGACTTTTTATACCCAACATATTCCAAGTCCTGAAAGCGGCAGTGAGTCACATTTTGCACAAACTCCCCTGCAGTTTTTGAAATATCCCAAATATCCCAATTTCGAGGCCTGAGCCATATTTTGGAGCCAAATTCTGGCACTCTTCACGTATTTACAGTTTGATAATACGACTTTTTATACCCAACATATGCAAAGTACTGTACGCAGCAGTGAGACACATTTTGCACAAACTTCCCTGCAGTTTTCAAAATATCCCAAACATCCCAATTTCGAGACCTGAGCCATATTTTGGACCCAAATTCTGGCTCTCTGCACGTATTCGCAGTTTGAAATTACGACTTTTTTATACCCAACATATGCGAAGTACTGAAAGCGGCGTTTGGCCACATTTGTCCCAAACCTTCCTGCAGTTATCAAAATATCCCAAACAACCCATTATCGAGGCCTGAGCCATATTTTGGAGCCAAATTCTGGCTCTCTGCACGTATTCGCAGTTTGAAATTACGACTTTTTATACCCATCATATGCCAAGTACTGAAAGCGGCGTTTGGTCATATTTGTCCCAAAGTCCCCTGCAGTTTTCAAAATATCCCAAACATCCCAATTTCGAGGCATGAGCCATATTTTGGAGCCAAATTCAGGCTCTCTGCACGTATTCGCAGTTTGAAATTACGACTTTTTATACCCAACATATGCCAAGTACTGAAAGCGGCGTTTGGTCATATTTGTCCCAAAGTCCCTTGCAGTTTTCAAAATATCCCAAACATCCCAATTTCGAGGCCTGAGCCATATTTTGGAGCCAAATTCTGGCTCTCTGCACGTATTCGCAGTTTGAAATTACCACCTTTTATACCCAACATATGCCAAGTCCTGAAAGCGGCAGTGAGTCACATTTTTCACAAACTCCCCTGCAGTTTTCGAAATATCCTAAATATCCCAAAATTTCGAGGCATGAGCCATATTTTGGAGCCAAATTCTAGCTCTCTGCAAGTATTCGCAGTTTGAAATTACGACTTTTTATACCCAACATATTCAAAGTACTGAAAGCGGCGTTTGATCACATTTGTCCCAAACCTCCCTCCAGTCTTCAAAATATCCCAAATATCCCAATTTCGAGGCCTGAGCTATATTTTGGAGCCAAATTCTGGCTCTCTGCATGTATTCGCAGTTTCAAATTACATCTTTTTATACCCAACATATGCGAAGTACTGAAAGCGGCGTTTGGTCACATTTGTCCCAAACCTCTCTTCAGTTTTCAAAATATCCCAAACATCCCAATTTCTAGGCCTGAGTCATATTTTGGAGCCAAATTCTGGCACTCTGCACGTATTCGCAGTTTGATATTACGACTTTTTATACCCAACATATGCAAAGTACTGGATGCAGCAGTGAGTCACATTTTGCACAAACTTCCCTGCAGTTTTCAAAAGATCCCAAACATCCCAATTTCGAGACCTGAGCCATATTTTGGACCCAAATTCTGGCTCTCTGCACGTATTCGCAGTTTGAAATTACGACTTTTTTATACCCAACATATGCGAAGTACTGCAAGCAGCGTTTGGCCACATTTGTCCCAAACCTTCCTGCAGTTATCAAAGTATCCCAAACAACCCAATATTGAGGCCTGAACCATATTTTGGAGCCAAATTCTGGCTCTCTGCACGTATTCGCAGTTTGAAATTACGATTTTTATACCCAACATATACCAAGTACTGAAAGCGGCGTTTGGTCATATTTGTCCCAAACCTCTCTCCAGTTTTCAAAATATCCCAAACATCCCAATTTCTAGGCCTGAGCCATATTTTGGAGCCAAATTCTGGCACTCTGCACGTATTCGCAGTTTGATATTACGACTTTTTATACCCAACATATGCAAAGTACTGGATGCAGCAGTGAGTCACATTTTGCACAAACTTCCCTGCAGTTTTCAAAATATCCCAAATATCCCAATTTCGAGGCCTGACCCATATTTTGGAGCAAAATTCAGGCTGTCTGCACGTATTCGCAGTTTGAAATTACGATTTTTATACCCAACATATGCCAAGTACTGAAAGCGGCGTTTGGTCACATTTGTCCCAAACCTCCCTCCAGTTTTCAAAATATCCCAAACATCCCAATTTCTAATCCTGAGCCAAATTTTGGAGCCAAATTCTGGCTCTATGCACGTATTCGCAGTTTGATATCACGACTTTTTATACCCAACATACGCGAAATACTGAAAGCGGCGTTTGGTCACATTTGTCTCAAACCTCCCTGCAGTTTTCAAAATATCCCAAACATCCCAATATCGAGGCCTGAGCCATATTTTGGAGCCAAATTCTGGCTCTATGCACGTAATCGCAGTTTGATATTACTACTTTTCATACCCAACATATTCCAAGTCCTGAAATCGGCAGTGAGTCACATTTTGCACAAACTCCCCTGCAGTTCTCGAAATATCCCAAATATCCCAATTTCGAGGCCTGAGCCATATTTTGGAGCCAAATTCTGGCTCCCTGCACGTATTCGCAGTTTTAAGTTACGACTTTTTATACCCAACATATGCCAAGTACTGAAAGCGGCGTTTGGTCACATTTGTCCCAAACCTCCCTCCAGTATTCAAAATATCCCAAACATCCCAATTTCTAGGCCTGAGCCATATTTTGGAGCCAAATTCTGGCTCTATGCACGTATTCGCAGTTTGATATTACGACTTTTTATACCCAACATTTGCCAAGTCCTGAAAATGGCAGCGAGTCACATTTTGCACAAACTCCCCTTCAGTTTTTGAAATATCCCAAATATCCCAATTTCGAGGCCTGAGCCATATTTTGGAGCCAAATTCTGGCACTCTTCACGTATTCACAGTTTGATAATACGACTTTTTATACCCAACATATGCAAAGTACTGGACGCAGCAGTGAGACACATTTTGCACAAACTTTCCTGCAGTTTTCAAAATATCCCAAACATCCCATTTTCGAGACCTGAGCAATATTTTGGACCCAAATTCTGGCTCTCTGCACGTATTCGCAGTTCTAAATTACGACTTTTTTATACCCAACATATGCGAAGTACTGAAAGCGGCGTTTGGCCACATTTATCCCAAACCTTCCTGCAGTTATCAAAATATCCCAAACAACCCATTATCGAGGCCTGAGCCATATTTTGGAGCCAAATTCTGGCTCTCTGCACGTATTCGCAGTTTGAAATTACGACTTTTTATACCCATCATATGCCAAGTACTGAAAGCGGCGTTTGGTCATATTTGTCCCAAACTCCCCTGCAGTTTTCAAAATATCCCAAACATCCCAATTTCGAGGCCTGAGCCATATTTTGGAGCCAAATTCAGGCTCTCTGCACGTATTCGCAATTTGAAATTACGACTTTTTATACCCAACATATGCCAAGTACTGAAAGCGGCGTTTGGTCATATTTGTCCCAAAGTCCCTTGCAGTTTTCAAAATATCCCAAACATCCCAATTTCGAGGCCTGAGCCATATTTTGGAGCCAAATTCTGGCTCTCTGCACGTATTCGCAGTTTGAAATTACCACCTTTTATTCCCAACATATGCCAAGTCCTGAAAGCGGCAGTGAGTCACATTTTTCACTAACTCCCCTGCAGTTTTCGAAATATCCTAAATATCTTAAAATTTCGAGGCATGAGCCATATTGTGGAGCCAAATTCTAGCTCTCTGCAAGTATTCGCAGTTTGAAATTACGACTTTTTATACCCAACATATGCGAAGTACTGAAAGCGGCGTTTGGTCACATTTGTCCCAAACCTCTCTCCAGTTTTCAAAATATCCCAAACATCCAAATTTCTAGGCCTGAGCCATATTTTGGAGCCAAATTCTGGCACTCTGCACGTATTCGCAGTTTGATATTACGACTTTTTATACCCAACATATGCAAAGTACTGGATGCAGCAGTGAGTCACATTTTGCACAAACTTCCCTGCAGTTTTCAAAAGATCCCAAACATCCCAATTTCGAGACCTGAGCCATATTTTGGACCCAAATTCTGGCTCTCTGCACGTATTCGCAGTTTGAAATTACGACTTTTTTATACCCAACATATGCGAAGTACTGAAAGCGGCGTTTGGCCACATTTGTCCCAAACCTTCCTGCAGTTATCAAAGTATCCCAAACAACCCAATATCGAGGCCTGAGCCATATTTTGGAGCCAAATTCTGGCTCTCTGCACGTATTCGCAGTTTGAAATTACGATTTTTATACCCAACATATACCAAGTACTGAAAGCGGCGTTTGGTCATATTTGTCCCAAACCTCTCTCCAGTTTTCAAAATATCCCAAACATCCCAATTTCTAGGCCTGAGCCATATTTTGGAGCCAAATTCTGGCACTCTGCACGTATTCGCAGTTTGATATTACGACTTTTTATACCCAACATATGCAAAGTACTGGATGCAGCAGTGAGTCACATTTTGCACAAACTTCCCTGCAGTTTTCAAAATATCCCAAATATTCCAATTTCGAGGCCTGAGCCATATTTTGGAGCCAAATTCTGGCTCTCTGCACGTATTCGCAGTTTGAAATTACGACTTTTTATACCCAACATATAAAAAGTACTGAAAGCGGCGTTTGGTCATATATGTCCCAAAGTCCCCTGCAGTTTTCAAAATATCCCAAACATCCCAATTTCGAGGCCTGAGACATATTTTGAAGCCAAATTCTGGCTCTCTGCACGTATTCGCAGTTTGAAATTACCACCTTCAATACCCAACATATGCCAAGTCCTGAAAGCGGCAGAGTAACATTTTGCACAAACTCCCCTGCAGTTTTCAAAATATCCCAAACATCCCAATGTCGAGGCCTGAGCCATATTTTGGAGCCAAATTCAGGCTCTCTGCACGTATTCGCAGTTTGAAATTACGATTTTTATACCCAACATATGCGAAGTACTGAAAGCGGCGTTTGGTCATATTTGTCCCAAAGTCCCCTGCAGTTTTCAAAATATCCAAAATATCCCAATTTCGAGGCCTGAGCCATATTTTGGAGCCAAATTCTGGCTCTCTGCACGTATTCGCAGTTTGAAATTACGACTTTTTATACCCAACATATACCAAGTACTGAAAGCGGCGTTTGGTCATATTTTTCCCAAAGTCCCCTGCATTTTTCAAAATATCCCAAACATCCCAATTTCGAGGCCTGAGCCATATTTTGGAGCCAAATTCTAGCTCTCTGCACGTATTCGCAGTTTGAAATTACCACCTTTTATACCGAACATATGCCAAGTCTTGAAAGCGGCAGTGAGTCACATTTTGCACAAACTCCCCTGCAGTTCTCGAAATATCCCAAATATCCCAATTTCGAGGCCTGAGCTATATTTTGGAGCCAAATTCTGGCTCCCTGCACGTATTCGCAGTTTTAAGTTACGACTTTTTATACCCAACATATGCCAAGTACTGAAAGCGGCGTTTGGTCACATTTGTCCCAAACCTCCCTCCAGTTTTCAAAATATCCCAAACATCCCAATTTCTAGGCCTGAGCCATATTTTGGAGCCAAATTCTGGCTCTATGCACGTATTCGCAGTTTGATATTACGACTTTTTATACCCAACATATGCGAAGTACTGAAAGCGGCGTTTGGTCACATTTGTCTCAAACCTCCCTGCAGTTTTCAAAATATCCCAAACATCCCAATATCGAGGCCTGAGCCATATTTTGGAGCCAAATTCTGGCTCTATGCACGTAATCGCAGTTTGATATTACTACTTTTCATACCCAACATATTCCAAGTCCTGAAATCGGCAGTGAGTCACATTTTGCACAAACTCCCCTGCAGTTCTCGAAATATCCCAAATATCCCAATTTCGAGGCCTGAGCCATATTTTGGAGCCAAATTCTGGCTCCCTGCACGTATTAGCAGTTTTAAGTTACGACTTTTTATACCCAACATATGCCAAGTACTGAAAGCGGCGTTTGGTCACATTTATCCCAAACCTCCCTCCAGTTTTCAAAATATCCCAAACATCCCAATTTCTAGGCCTGAGCCATATTTTGGAGCCAAATTCTGGCTCTATGCACGTATTCGCAGTTTGATATTACGACTTTTTATACCCAACATATGCGAAGTACTGAAAGCGGCGTTTGGTCACATTTGTCTCAAACCTCCCTGCAGTTTTCAAAATATCCCAAACATCCCAATATCGAGGCCTGAGCCATATTTTGGAGCCAAATTCTGGCTCTATGCACGTAATCGCAGTTTGATATTACTACTTTTCATACCCAACATATTCCAAGTCCTGAAATCGGCAGTGAGTCACATTTTGCACAAACTCCCCTGCAGTTCTCGAAATATCCCAAATATCCCAATTTCGAGGCCTGAGCTATATTTTGGAGCCAAATTCTGGCTCCCTGCACGTATTCGCAGTTTTAAGTTACGACTTTTTATACCCAACATATGCCAAGTACTGAAAGCGGCGTTTGGTCACATTTATCCCAAACCTCCCTCCAGTTTTCAAAATATCCCAAACATCCCAATTTCTAGGCCTGAGCCATATTTTGGAGCCAAATTCTGGCTCTATGCACGTATTCGCAGTTTGATATTACGACTTTTTATACCCAACATATGCCAAGTCCTGAAAATGGCAGCGAGTCACATTTTGCACAAACTCCCCTGCAGTTTTTGAAATATCCCAAATATCCCAATTTCGAGGCCTGAGCCATATTTTGGAGCCAAATTCTGGCACTCTTCACGTATTCACAGTTTGATAATACGACTTTTTATACCCAACATATGCAAAGTACTGGACGCAGCAGTGAGACACATTTTGCACAAACTTCCCTGCAGTTTTCAAAATATCCCAAACATCCCAATTTCGAGACCTGAGCCATATTTTGGAACCAAATTCTGGCTCTCTGCACGTATTCGCAGTTTGAAATTACGACTTTTTTATACCCAACATATGAGAAGTACTGAAAGCGGCGTTTGGCCACATTTGTCCCAAACCTTCCTGCAGTTATCAAAATATCCCAAACAACCCATTATCGAGGCCTGAGCCATATTTTGGAGCCAAATTCTGGCTCTCTGCACGTATTCGCAGTTTGAAATTACGACTTTTTATACCCATCATATGCCAAGTACTGAAAGCGGCGTTTGGTCATATTTGTCCCAAACTCCCCTGCAGTTTTCAAAATATCCCAAACATCCCAATTTCGAGGCCTGAGCCATATTTTGGAGCCAAATTCAGGCTCTCTGCACGTATTCGCAGTTTGAAATTACGACTTTTTATATCCAACATATGCCAAGTACTGAAAGCGGCGTTTGGTCATATTTGTCCCAAAGTCCCCTGCAGTTTTCAAAATATCCCAAACATCCCAATTTCGAGGCCTGAGCCATATTTTGGAGCCAATTTCAGGCTCTCTGCACGTATTCGTAGTTTGAAATTACCACCTTTTATACCCAACATATGCCAAGTCCTGAAAGCGGCAGTGAGTCACATTTTTCACAAACTCCCCTGCAGTTTTCGAAATATCCTAAATATCCCAAAATTTCGAGGCATGAGCCATATTTTGAAGCCAAATTCTAGCTCTCTGCAAGTATTCGCAGTTTGAAATTACGACTTTTTATACCCAACATATGCGAAGTACTGAAAGCGGCGTTTGGTCACATTTGTCCCAAACCTCCCTCCAGTTTTCAAAATATCCCAAATATCCCAATTTCGAGGCCTGAACCATATTTTGGAGCTAAATTCTGGCTCTCTGCATGTATTCGCAGTTGAAATTACATCTTTTTATACCCAACATATGCCAAGTACTGAAAGCGGCGTTTGGTCACATTTGTACCAAACCACCCTGCAGTTTTCAAAATATCCCAAATATCCCAATTTCGAGGCCTGAGCCATATTTTGGAGCCAAATTCTGGCTCTCTGCATGTATTCGCAGTTTGATATTACAAATTTTTATACCCAACATATGCCAAGTCCTGAAAGCGGCAGAGAGTCACATTTTGAACAAACTCCCCTGCAGTTTTCAAAATATCCCAAACATCCCAATGTCGAGGCTTGAGCCATATTTTGGAGCCAAATTCAGGCTCTCTGCACGTATTCGCAGTTTGAAATTACGATTTTTATACCCAACATATGCGAAGTACTGAAAGCGGCGTTTGGTCACATTTGTCTCAAACCTCCCTGCAGTTTTCAAAATATCCCAAATATCCCAATTTCGAGACCTGACCCATATTTTGGAGCCAAATTCAGGTTCTCTGCACGCATTCGCAGTTTGAAATTACGACTCTTTATACCTAACATATGCCAAGTACTGAAAGCGGCGTTTGGTCATATATGTCCCAAAGTCCCCTGCAGTTTTCAAAATATCCCAAATATCCCAATTTCGAGGCCTGAGCCATATTTTGGAGCCAAATTCTGGCTCTCTGCATGTATTCGCAGTTTGATATTACAAATTTTTATACCCAACATATGCCAAGTCCTGAAAGCGGCAGAGAGTCACATTTTGAACAAACTCCCCTGCAGTTTTCAAAATATCCCAAACATCCCAATTTCGAGGATTGTGCAATATTTTGGAGCCAAATTCAGGCTCTCTGCACGTATTCGCAGTTTTAAATTACGACTTTTTATTCCCAACATATGCCAAGTCCTGAAAGCGGCAATTAGTCACATTTTGCACCAACTCCCCTGCAGTGTTCAAAATATCCCAAACATCCCAATTTCGAGGCCTGAGCCATATTTTAGAGCCAAATTCTGGCTCTCTGCACTATTCGCAGTTTTAAGTTACGACTTTTTATACCCAACATATGCCAGGTACTGAAATCGGCGTTTGGTCACATTTGTCGCAAACCTCCCTACAGTTTTCAAAATATCCCAAACATCCCAATTTCTAAGCCTGAGCCATATTTTGGAGCCAAATTCTGGCTCTATGCACGTAATCGCAGTTAGATATTACGACTTTTTATACCTAACATATGCCAAGTCCTGAAAGCGGCAGTGAGTCACATTTTGCACAAACTCCCCTGCAGTTCTCGAAATATCCCAAATATCCCAATTTCGAGGCCTGAGCCATATTTTGGAGCCAAATTCTGGCTCTCTGCACGTATTCGCAGTTTTAAGTTACGACTTTTTATACCCAACATATGGCAAGTACTGAAAGCGGCGTTTGGTCACATTTGTACCAAACCTCCCTCCAGTTTTCAAAATATCCCAAACATCCCAATTTCTAGGCCTGAGCCATATTTTGGAGCCAAATTCTGGCTCTATGCACGTATTCGCAGTTTGATATTACGACTTTTTATACCCAACATATGCCAAGTCCTGAAAGCGGCAGTGAGTCACATTTTGCTCAAACTCCCCTGCAGTTTTTGAAATATCCCAAACATCCCAATTTCGAGACCTGAGCCATATTTTGGAGCCAAATTCTGGCACTCTGCACGTATTCGCAGTTTGATATTACGACTATTTATACCCAACATATGCAAAGTACTGGACGCAGCAGTGAGACACATTTTGCACACACTATCCTGCAGTTTTCAAAATATCCCAAACATTCCAATTTCGAGACCTGAGCCATATTTTGGAGTCAAATTCTGGCTCTCTGCACGTATTCGCTGTTTGAAATTACGACTTTTTTATACCCAACATATGCGAAGTACTGAAAGCGGCGTTTGGCCACATTTGTCCCAAACCTTCCTGCAGTTATCAAAATATCCCAAACAACCCATTATCGAGGCCTGAGCCATATTTTGGAGCCAAATTCTGGCTCTCTGCACGTATTCGCAGTTTGAAATTACGACTTTTTATACCCATCATATGCCAAGTACTGAAAGCGGCGTTTGGTCATATTTGTCCCAAACCCCCCTGCAGTTTTCAAAATATCCCAAACATCCCAATTTCGAGGCCTGAGCCATATTTTGGAGCCAAATTCTGGCTCTCTGCACGTATTCGCAGTTTTATGTTACGACTTTTTATACCCAAAATGTGTAAAGTACTGAAAGCGGCGTTTGGTCACATTTGTCCCAAACCTCCCTCCAGTTTTCAAAATATCCCAAACATCCCAATATCGAGGCCTGAACCATATTTTGGAGCCAAATTCTGGCTCTATGCACGTAATCGCAGTTTGATATTACGACTTTTTATACCCAACATATTCCAAGTCCTGAAAGCGGCAGTGAGTCACATTTTGCACAAACTCCCCTGCAGTTCTCGAAATATCCCAAATATCCCAATTTCGAGGCCTGAGCTATATTTTGGAGCCAAATTCTGGCTCCCTGCACGTATTCGCAGTTTTAAGTTACGACTTTTTATACCCAACATATGCCAAGTACTGAACGTGGCGTTTGGTCACATTTGTCCCAAACCTCCCTCCAGTTTTCAAAATATCCCAAACATCCCAATTTCTAGGCCTGAGCCAAATTTTGGAGCCAAATTCTGGCTCTATGCACGTATTCGCAGTTTGATATTACGACTTTTTATACACAACATATGCCAAGTCCTGAAAGAGGCAGCGAGTCACATTTTGCACAAACTCCCTTGTAGTTTTTGAAATATCCCAAATATCCCAATTTCGAGGCCTGAGCCATATTTTGGAGCAAAATTCTGGAACTCTTCACGTATTCACAGTTTGATAATACGACTTTTTATACCCAACATATGCAAAGTACTGGACGCAGCAGTGAGACACATTTTGCACAAACTTCAATGCAGTTTTCAAAATATCCCAAACATCCCAATTTCGAGACCTGAGCCATATTTTGGACCCAAATTCTGGCTCTCTGCACGTATTCGCAGTTTGAAATTACGACTTTTTATACCCATCATATGCCAAGTACTGAAAGCGGCGTTTGGTCATATTTGTCCCAAACTCCCCTGCAGTTTTCAAAATATCCCAAACATCCCAATTTCGAGGCCTGAGCCATATTTTGGAGCCAAATTCAGGCTCTCTGCACGTATTCGCAGTTTGAAATTACGAATCTTTATACCCAACATATGCCAAGTACTGAAAGCGGCGTTTGGCCACATTTGTCCCAAACCTTCCTGCAGTTATCAAAATATCCCAAACAACCCATTATCGAGGCCTGAGCCATATTTTGGAGCCAAATTCTGGCTCTCTGCACGTGTTCGCAGTTTGAAATTACGACTTTTTATACCCATCATATGCCAAGTACTGAAAGCGGCGTTTGGTCATATTTGTCCCAAACTCCCCTGCAGTTTTCAAAATATCCCAAACATCCCAATTTCGAGGCCTGAGCCATATTTTGGAGCCAAATTCAGGCTCTCTGCACGTATTCGCAGTTTGAAATTACGAATTTTTATACCCAACATATGCCAAGTACTGAAAGCGGCGTTTGGTCATATTTGTCCCAAAGTCCCCTGCAGTTTTCAAAATATCCCAAACATCCCAATTTCGAGGCCTGAGCCATATTTTGGAGCCAATTTCTGGCTCTCTGCACGTATTCGTAGTTTGAAATTACCACCTTTTATACCCAACATATGCCAAGTCCTGAAAGCGGCAGTGAGTCACATTTTTCACAAACTAACCTGCAGTTTTCGAAATATCCTAAATATCCCAAAATTTCGAGGCATGAGCCGTATTTTGGAGCCAAATTCTAGCTCTTTGCAAGTATTCGCAGTTTGAAATTACGACTTTTTATACCCAACATATGCGAAGTACTGAAAGCGGCGTTTGGTCACATTTGTCCCAAACCTCCCTCCAGTTTTCAAAATATCCCAAATATCCCAATTTCGAGGCCTGAGCCATATTTTGGAGCCAAATTCTGGCTCTCTGCATGTATTCGCAGTTTGAAATTACATCTTTTTATACCCAACATATGCCAAGTACTGAAAGCGGCGTTTGGTCACATTTGTACCAAACCACCCTGCAGTTTTCAAAATATCCCAAATATCCCAATTTCGAGGCCTGAGCCATATTTTGGAGCCAAATTCTGGCTCTCTGCATGTATTCGCAGTTTGATATTACAAATTTTTATACCCAACATATGCCAAGTACTGAAAGCGACAGTGAGGCACATTTTGCACAAACTCCCCTGCAGTTTTCAAAATATCCTAAATATCCAAATTTCGAGGCCTGAGCAATATTTTGGAGCCAAATTCTGGCTCTCTACATGTATTCGCAGTTTGAAATTACGACTTTTTTATACCCAACATATGCCAAGTGCTGAAAGCGGCGTTTGGTCACATTTGTCCCAAACCTCCCTCCAGTTTTGAAAATATCCCAAACATCCCAATTTCGAGGCCTGAGCCATATTTTGGAGCCAAATTCTGGCTCTCTACATGTATTCGCAGTTTAATATTACAAGGTTTTATACCCAACATATGCCAAGTACTGAAAGCGGTAATGAGTCAAATTTTGCACAAACTTCCCTGCAGTTTTCAAAATATCCCAAACATCCCAATTTCGAGGATTGTGCAATATTTTGGAGCCAAATTCAGGCTCTCTGCACGTATTCGCAGTTTTAAATTACGACTTTTTATTCCCAACATATGCCAAGTCCTGAAAGCGGCAATTAGTCACATTTTGCACAAACTCCCCTGCAGTGTTCAAAATATCCCAAACATCCCAATTTCGAGGCCTGAGCCATATTTTAGAGCCAAATTCTGGCTCTCTGCACTATTCGCAGTTTTAAGTTACGACTTTTTATACCCAACATATGCCAAGTACTGAAATCGGCGTTTGGTCACATTTGTCGCAAACCTCCCTCCAGTTTTCAAAATATCCCAAACATCCCAATTTCGAGACCTGAGCCATAGTTTGGAGCCAAATTCTGGCACTCTGCACGTATTCGCAGTTTGATATTACGACTATTTATACCCAACATATGCAATGTACTGGACGCAGCAGTGTGTCACATTTTGCACAAACTTCCCTGCAGTTTTCAAAATATCCCAAACTTCTCAATATCGAGGCCTGAGCCATATTTTGGAGCCAAATTCTGGCTCTATGCACGTAATCGCAGTTTGATATTACGACTTTTTATACCGAACATATTCCAAGTCCTGAAAGCGGCAGTGAGTCACATTTTGCACAAACTCCCCTGCAGTTCTCGAAATATCCCAAATATCCCAATTTCGAGGCCTGAGCCATATTTTGGAGCCAAATTCTGGCTCCCTGCACGTATTCGCAGTTTTAAGTTACGACTTTTTATACCCAACATATTCCAAGTACTGAAAGCGGCATCTGGTCACATTTGTCCCAAACCTCCCTCCAGTTTTCAAAATATCCCAAACATTCCAATTTCTAGGCCTGAGCCATATTTTGGAGCCAAATTCTGGCTCTATGCACGTATTCGCAGTTTGATATTACGACTTTTTATACCCAACATATGCCAAGTACTGAAAGCGGCAGCGAGTCACATTTTGCACAAACTTCCCTGCAGTTTTCATAATATCCCATACATCCCAATTTCGAGACCTGAGCCATATTTTGGACCCAAATTCTGGCTCTCTGCACGTATTCGCAGTTTGAAATTACGACTTTTTTATACTCAACATATGCGAAGTACTGAAAGCGGCGTTTGGCCACATTTGTCCCAAACCTTCCTGCAGTTATCAAAATATCCCAAACAACCCATTATCGAGGCCTGAGCCATATTTTGGAGCCAAATTCTGGCTCTCTGCACGTATTCGCAGTTTGAAATTACGACTTTTTATACCCATCATATGCCAAGTACTGAAAGCGGCATTTGGTCATATTTGTCCCAAACTCCCCTGCAGTTTTCAAAATATCCCAAACATCCCAATTTCGAGGCCTGAGCCATATTTTGGAGCCAAATTCAGGCTCTCTGCACGTATTCGCAGTTTGAAATTACGACTTTTTATACCCAACATATGCCAAGTACTGAAAGCGGCGTTTGGTCATATTTGTCCCAAAGTCCCTTGCAGTTTTCAAAATATCCCAAACATCCCAATTTCTAGGCCTGAGCCATATTTTGGAGCCAAATTCTGGCTCTCTGCACGTATTTGCAGTTTGAAATTACCACCTTTTATACCCAACATATGCCAAGTCCTGAAAGCGGCAGTGAGTCACATTTTTCACAAACTCCCCTGCAGTTTTCGAAATATCCTAAATATCCCAAAATTTCGAGGCACGAGCCATATTTTGGAGCCAAATTCTAGCTCTCTGCAAGTATTCGCAGTTTGAAATTACGACTTTTTATACCCAACATATTCAAAGTACTGAAAGCGGCGTTTGGTCACATTTGTCCCAAACCTCCCTGCAGTTTTCAAAATATCCCAAATATCCCAATTTCGAGGCCTGAGCCATATTTTGGAGCCAAATTCTGGCTCTCTGCATGTATTCACAGTTTGAAATTACATCTTTTTATACCCAACATATGCGAAGTACTGAAAGCGGCGTTTGGTCACATTTGTCCCAAACCTCTCTCCAGTTTTCAAAATATCCCTAACATCCCAATTTCTAGGCCTGAGCCATATTTTGGAGCCAAATTCTGGCACTCTGCACGTATTCGCAGTTTGATATTACGACTTTTTATACCCAACATATGCAAAGTACTGGATGCAGCAGTGAGTCACATTTTGCACAAACTTCCCTGCAGTTTTCAAAAGAACCCAAACATCCCAATTTCGAGACCTGAGCCATATTTTGGACCCAAATTCTGGCTCTCTGCACGTATTCGCAGTTTGAAATTACGACTTTTTTATACCCAACATATGCGAAGTACTGAAAGCGGCGTTTGGCCACATTTGCCCCAAACCTTCCTGCAGTTATCAAAGTATCCCAAACAACCCAATATCGAGGCCTGAGCCATATTTTGGAGCCAAATTCTGGCTCTCTGCACGAATTCGCAGTTTGAAATTACGATTTTTATACCCAACATATACCAAGTACTGAAAGCGGCGTTTGGTCATATTTGTCCCAAACCTCTCTCCAGTTTTCAAAATATCCCAAACATCCCAATTTCTAGGCCTGAGCCATATTTTGGAGCCAAATTCTGGCACTCTGCACGTATTCGCAGTTTGATATTACGACTTTTTATACCCAACATATGCAAAGTACTGGATGCAGCAGTGAGTCACATTTTGCACAAACTTCCCTGCAGTTTTCAAAATATCCCAAATATCCCAATTTCGAGGCCTGACCCATATTTTGGAGCAAAATTCAGGCTGTCTGCACGTATTCGCAGTTTGAAATTACGACTTTTTATACCTAACATATGCCAAGTACTGAAAGCGGCGTTTGGTCATATATGTCCCAAAGTCCCCTGCAGTTTTCAAAATATCCCAAACATCCCAATTTCGAGGCCTGAGACATATTTTGGAGCCAAATTCTGGCTCTCTGCACGTATTCGCAGTTTGAAATTACCACCTTTAATACCCAACATATGCCATGTCCTGAAAGCGGCAGAGAGTCACATTTTGCACAAACTCCCCTGCAGTTTTCAAAATATCCCAAACATCCCAATGTCGAGGCCTGAGCCATATTTTGGAGCCAAATTCAGGCTCTCTGCACGTATTCGCAGTTTGAAATTACGATTTTTATACCCAACATATGCCAAGTACTGAAAGCTGCGTTTTGTCATATTTGTCCCAAAGTCCCCTGCAGTTTTCAAAATATCCAAAATATCCCAATTTCGAGGCCTGAGCCATATTTTGGAGCCAAATTCTGGCTCTCTGCACGTATTCGCAGTTTGAAATTACGAATTTTTATACCCAACATATACCAAGTACTGAAAGCGGCGTTTGGTCATATTTGTCCCAAAGTCCTCTGCATTTTTCAAAATATCCCAAACATCCCAATTTCGAGGCCTGAGCCATATTTTGGAGCCAAATTCTGGCTCTCTGCACGTATTCGCAGTTTGAAATTACCACCTTTTATACCGAACATATGCCAAGTCCTGAAAGCGGCAGTGAGTCACATTTTGCACAAACTCCCCTGCAGTTTTCGAAATATCCTAAATACCCCAATTTCGAGGCATGAGCCATATTTTGGAGCCAAATTCTAGCTCTCTGCACGTATTCGCAGTTTTAAATTACGACTTTTTATACCCAACATATGCGAAGTACTGAAAGCGGCGTTTGGTCACATTTGTCTCAAACCTCCCTGCAGTTTTCAAAATATCCCAAATATCCCAATTTCGAGGCCTGACCCATATTTTGGAGCCAAATTCAGGCTCTCTGCACGTATTCGCAGTTTGAAATTACGACTCTTTATACCTAACATATGCCAAGTAATGAAAGCGGCGTTTGGTCATATATGTCCCAAAGTCCCCTGCAGTTTTCAAAATATCCCAAACATCCCAATTTCGAGGCCTGAGACATATTTTGGAGCCAAATTCTGGCTCTCTGCACGTATTCGCAGTTTGAAATTACCACCTTTTAAACCCATCATATGCCAAGTCCTGAAAGCGGCAGTGAGTCACATTTTGCACAAACTCCCCTGCAGTTTTTGAAATATCCCAAATATCCAAATTTCGAGGCCTGAGCCATATTTTGGAGCCAAATTCTGGCTCTCTATATGTATTCGTAGTTTTATATTACAAGTTTTTATACCCAACATATGCCAAGTACTGAAAGCGGTAGTGAGTCACATTTTGCACAAACTCCCCTGCAGTTTTCAAAATATCCCAAACATTCCAATTTCGAAGATTGTGCAATATTTTGGAGCCAAATTCTGGCTCTTTGCACGTATTCACAGTTTTATATTACGACTTTTTATTCCCAACATATGCCAAGTCCTGTAAGCGGCAATTAGTCACATTTTGCACAAACTCCCCTGCAGTGTTCAAAATATCCCAAACAACCCAATTTCGAGGCCTGAGCCATATTTTGGAGCCAAATTCTGGCTCTCTGCACGTATTCGCAGTTTGAAATTACGACTTTTTTATACCCAACATATGCGAAGAACTGAAAGCGGCGTTTGGCCACATGTGCCCCAAACCTTTTTTGCAGTTATCAAAGTATCCCAAACAACCCAATATCGAGGCCTGAGCCATATTTTGGAGCCAAATTCTGGCTCTCTGCACGAATTCGCAGTTTGAAATTACGATTTTCATACCCAACATATACCAAGTACTGAAAGCGGCGTTTGGTCATATTTGTCCCAAACCTCTCTCCAGTTTTCAAAATATCCCAAACATCCCAATTTCTAGGCCTGAGCCATATTTTGGAGCCAAATTCTGGCACTCTGCACGTATTCGCAGTTTGATATTACGACTTTTTATACCCAACATATGCAAAGTACTGGATGCAGCAGTGAGTCACATTTTGCACAAACTTCCCTGCAGTTTTCAAAATATCCCAAATATCCCAATTTCGAGGCCTGACCCATATTTTGGAGCAAAATTCAGGCTGTCTGCACGTATTCGCAGTTTGAAATTACGACTTTTTATACCTAACATATGCCAAGTACTGAAAGCGGCGTTTGGTCATATATGTCCCAAAGTCCCCTGCAGTTTTCAAAATATCCCAAACATCCCAATTTCGAGGCCTGAGACATATTTTGGAGCCAAATTCTGGCTCTCTGCACGTATTCGCAGTTTGAAATTACCACCTTTAATACCCAACATATGCCAAGTCCTGAAAGCGGCAGAGAGTCACATTTTGCACAAACTCCCCTGCAGTTTTCAAAATATCCCAAACATCCCAATGTCGAGGCCTGAGCCATATTTTGGAGCCAAATTCAGGCTCTCTGCACGTATTCGCAGTTTGAAATTACCACCTTTTATACCCAACATATGCCAAGTCCTGAAAGCGGCAGTGAGTCACATTTTGCACAAACTCCCCTGCAGTTTTTGAAATATCCCAAACATCCCAATTTCGAGACCTGAGCCATATTTTGGAGCCAAATTCTGGCACTCTGCACGTATTCGCAGTTTGATATTACGACTATTTATACCCAACATATGCAAAGTACTGGACGCAGCAGTGAGTCACATTTTGCACAAACTTCCCTGCAGTTTTCAAAATATCCCAAACTTCTCAATATCGAGGCCTGAGCCATATTTTGGAGCCAAATTCTAGCTCTCTGCATGTATTCGCAGTTTGAAATTACGACTTTTTATACCCAACATATTCCAAGTACTGAAAGCGGCGTTTGGTAATATTTGTCCCAAACTCCCCTGCAGTTTTCAAAATATCCCAAACATCCCAATTTCGAGGCCTGAGCCATATTTTGGAGCCAAATTCTAGCTCTCTGCATGTATTCGCAGTTTGATATTACAAATTTTTATACCCAACATATGCCAAGTCCTGAAAGCGGCAGTGAGTCACATTTTTCACAAACTCCCCTGCAGTTTTCGAAATATCCTAAATATCCCAAAATTTCGAGGCATGAGCCATATTTTGGAGCCAAATTCTAGCTCTCTGCAAGTATTCGCAGTTTGAAATTACGACTTTTTATACCCAACATATGCGAAGTACTGAAAACGGCGTTTTTCACATTTGTCCCAAACCTCCCTCCAGTTTTCAAAATATCCCAATAATCCCAATTTCGAGGCCTGAGCCATATTTTGGAGCCAAATTCTGGCTCTCTGCATGTATTCGCAGTTTGCTATTACAAGTTTTTATACCCAACATATGCCAAGTCCTGAAAGCGGCAGTGAGTCACATTTTGCACAAACTCCCCTGCAGTTTTCAAAATATCCCAAACATCCCAATTTCGAGGATTGTGCAATATTTTGGAGCCAAATTCTAGCTCTCTGCACGTATTTGCAGTTTTAAATTACGACTTTTTATTCCCAACATATGCCAAGTCCTGAAAGCGGCAATTAGTCACATTTTGCACAAACTCCCCTGCAGTGTTCAAAATATCCCAAACATCCCAATTTTGTGGCCTGAGCCATATTTTGGAGCCAAATTCTGGCTCTCTGCACGTATTCGCAGTTTTAAGTTACGACTTTTTATACCCAACATACGCCAAGTACTGAAATCGGCGTTTGGTCACATTTGTCGCAAACCTCCCTCCAGTTTTCAAAATATCCCAAACATCCCAATATCTAGGCCTGAGCTATATTTTGGAGCCAAATTCAGGCTCTATGCACGTAATCCCAGTTTGATATTTCGACTTTTTATACTCAACATATGCCAAGTTCTGTAAGCGGCAGTGAGTCACATTTTGCACAAACTCCCCTGCAGTTCTCTAAATATCCCAAATATCCCAATTTCGAGGCCTGAGCCATATTTTGGAGTTAAATTCTGGCTCTCTGCACGTATTCGCAGTTCTAAGTTACGACTTTTTATACCCAACATATGCCAAGTACTGAAAGCGGCGTTTGGTCACATTTGTCCCAAACCTCTCTCCAGTTTTCAAAATATCCCAAACATCCCAATTTCTAGGCCTGAGCCATATTTTGGAGCCAAATTCTGGCACTCTGCACGTATTCGCAGTTTGATATTACGACTTTTTATACCCAACATATGCAAAGTACTGGATGCAGCAATGAGTCATATTTTGCACAAACTTCCCTGCAGTTTTCAAAAGATCCCAAACAACCCAATATCGAGGCCTGAGCCATATTTTGGAGCCAAATTCAGGCTCTCTGCACGTATTCGCAGTTTGAAATTACGACTTTTTATACCCAACATATGCCAAGTACTGAAAGCGGCGTTTGGTCATATTTGTCCCAAAGTCCCCTGCAGTTTTCAAAATATCCCAAACATCCCAATTTCGAGGCCTGAGCCATATTTTGGAGCCAAATTCTGGCTCTCTGCACGTATTCGCAGTTTGAAATTACCACCTTTTATACCCAACATATGCCAAGTCCTGAAAGCAGCAGTGAGTCACATTTTTCACAAACTCCCCTGCAGTTTTCGAAATATCCTAAATATCCCAAAATTTCGAGGCATGAGCCATATTTTGGAGCCAAATTCTAGCTCTCTGCAAGTATTCGCAGTTTGAAATTACGACTTTTTATACCCAACATATGCGAAGTACTGAAAGCGGCGTTTGGTCACATTTGTCCCAAACCTCCCTCCAGTTTTCAAAATATCCCAAATATCCCAATTTCGAGGCCTGAGCCATATTTTGGAGCCAAATTCTGGCTCTATGCACGTAATCCCAGTTTGATATTTCGACTTTTTATACCCAACATATGCCATGTCCTGTAAGCGGCAGTGAGTCACATTTTGCACAAACTCCCCTGCAGTTCTCGAAATATCCCAAATATCCCAATTTCGAGGCCTGAACCATATTTTGGAGCAAAATTCTGGCACTCTGCACGTATTCGCAGTTTGATATTACGACTTTTTATACCCAACATATGCAAAGTACTGGATGCAGCAGTGAGTCACATTTTGCACGAACTTCCCTGCAGTTTTCAAAAGATCCCAAACATCCCAATTTCGAGACCTGAGCCATATTTTGGACCCAAATTCTGGCTCTCTGCATGTATTCGCAGTTTGAAATTACGACTTTTTATACCCAACATATGGCAAGTACTGAAAGCGGCTTTTGGCCACATTTGTCCCAAACCTTCCTGCAGTTATCAAAATATCCCAAACAACCCCATATCGAGGCCTGAGCCATATTTTGGAGCCAAATTCAGGCTCTCTGCACGTATTCGCAGTTTGAAATTACGACTTTTTATACCCAACATATGGCAAGTACTGAAAGCGGCGTTTGGTCATATTTGTCCCAAAGTCCCCTGCAGTTTTCAAAATATCCAAAATATCCCAATTTCGAGGCCAGGGCCATATTTTGGAGCCAAATTCTGGCTCTCTGCACGTATTCGCAGTTTGAAATTACCACCTTTTATACCGAACATATGCCAAGTCCTGAAAGCGGCAGTGAGTCACATTTTGCACAAACTCCCTTGCAGTTTTCGAAATATCCTAAATATCCCAATTTCGAGGCATGAGCCATATTTTGGAGCCAAATTCTAGCTCTCTGCACGTATTCGCAGTTTGAAATTACGACTTTTTATACCCAACATATGCGAAGTACTGAAAGTGGCGTTTGGTCACATTTGTCCCAAACCTCCCTGCAGTTTTCAAAATATCCCAAATATCCCAATTTCGAGGCCTGAGCCATATTTTGGAGCCAAATTCTGGCTCTATGCACGTAATCCCAGTTTGATATTTCGACTTTTTATACCCAACATATGCCAAGTCCTGTAAGCGGCAGTGAGTCACATTTTGCACAAACTCCCCTGCAGTTCTCGAAATATCCCAAATATCCCAATTTCGAGGCCTGAACCATATTTTGGAGCCAAATTCTGGCTCTCTGAACGTATTCTCAGTTTTAAGTTACGACTTTTTATACCCAACATATGCGAAGTACTGAAAGTGGCGTTTGGTCACATTTGTCCCAAACCTCCCTGCAGTTTTCAAAATATCCCAAATATCCCAATTTCGAGGCCTGACCCATATTTTGGAGCCAAATTCAGGCTCTCTGCACGTATTCGCAGTTTGAAATTACGACTTTTTATACCTAACATATGCCAAGTACTAAAAGCGGCGTTTGGTCATATATGTCCCAAAGTCCCCTGCAGTTTTCAAAATATCCCAAACATCCCAATTTCGAGGCCTGAGACATATTTTGGAGCCAAATTCTGGCTCTCTGCACGTATTCGCAGTTTGAAATTACCACCTTTTATACCCAACATATGCCAAGTCCTGAAAGCGGCAGTGAGTCACATTTTGCACAAACTCCCC